>NW_015378726.1:0-9930 GCF_001204775.2 Aspergillus nomiae NRRL 13137
AAAAGAAAAAAAAAAAAATCGAACTGAAAATGGAAAGGAAAAAAGACTACATCCGTACAAGACTACACCATCAGGTATGGGGGAGAGACTACTTGCTCTTGCTCTTGTCCTTGTCCCATACATCCACGTAAACATGGCCCAGAGGTCCTGCCTCTGGGCTCCATCCCCCATGCTCGACCCTGTACTTGTCACTATTGTCCAACGTTTCGACCAGGTTGACGAGTCTGCCTTCGCGATTGTCCCAGTGGAGTTCGCAAATCTTGGAGTCGCCATGGAACAGGTCCAGACGACCCTCACTGCCTCTACGTCCGTGAGCACAGATCTCGCCGATGCCGTCGGCCGGGATCACGATATCGTCGATCTCGTCTTCATGGAGCGATTTTCTACGATCGTTGGGATTGTGGAACTCGCCGCTACAGAGAGGTTAGCAATGGCCATGGCCGAATGAAAGAGTGCACATACTCTTCGATAACGGTGTGTCGCACGGAGATTTCGCCGTCCTTGAGGTGGTCCCGAATATGGAACTCGACCCATTTGGAATTGTATTTGTTCATGTCCTCCATGATGTATATGGTGTGTGGGGGGTGAAATTAGACCCGGAAAAGAGGATAGTATAAGAGAGCAATTAGCCTCGAATTGTCACTGAAGATTGATCAAGTAGGTGAGGAAGTAATGAACTGATCAGGCAGGAAGGAGGGGGGGGGGGGGGGAAACGACCGGTATTTATTGACTTCCATTGAGCAACAACTGTTCACTTCCTTCATTCTTTGGGGGGTTTTGGTGGATTGATGGAAGACGTCATGCGCTGGATCATATGACGAGACGATCAGACAATGCGGTTGGCCGATTCGGTCACCCGATCCACGGAACCCTAAACATTCTTTGCGGAGAAATCCTGGGGAACAACCAACCTAGAATACTGTTGATCCCCCTCTTTTCTGCATGCAGACGCTGTTCATAGGCCTGTGGAATGAAGCTTGGGTGGGGAAGAAATCGTCGCGTCATGCATTCATGTCCGCGAGTTTCAGACTGTCCTCCGTTGATCGACCTCCCCATCCCCCACCCGTAGTGATTTCCCTCTAACTTGTTGTAAATATGTCATTTTCAATGTTTGTCGTGTGCTTTTGTTTTTCTCTTTCCTTTGTTTCCTGTGGTTCAGCTGCCTGGTTCGATTAGTCCCTTCCTTTCTTTCCTGGAAACTTTGAGGAGACCCCTGTTGCCAAACCATCATTCCAACTGGTCAGTTTGGATCCTACCCCAGATGTCCGAAGGAATTGACTCTGCAGGTAGTACACACGGGAGGCTCCGGAAACGCCTCCGTGCCAATAGATCCTGGATTTCATATCTTGGTCCCACCACCCAATCCAGGGCTGGGTGTTGTTGTGGTGCCACGGCTGCGCCTGGCCGCAGTGGGCACGCAACCTGTCCAAAACTTGACTAACAGCACAGATGGCAACTCGTCGCTCCTCGGACGCGATGGTTGATCTGGGAAGGAATTGGTTATCTAATAGTTTCCAAAGGGGGAAAAAATAATCATTATGTTCGGCGTGTATTGGAATCCAGGCCATGCTGTAGCAACACATTGGACCACGTCGGAAAGGCGAGATCAACCAGAGCGATGAGTGATCGTCTCCGCAGATACTTGAATTGGTCAAGGCCCATTTTTTGATCCCGTGGGCACCAACAACAGTAAGCACCGAGAGCGAGTGCGAAAGTTAGAGCTGCGGTGGCAAGCCAACGAACTGGTTGCCTTTCTGTGGGGAATTTCGCTTGGCACGAGGCAAAGGTACTGAATTCAATTCACTCCCAAATCCCAGCATCACACGGTGGACAACGCCACTCGGCCTTCTGCCTGTGGATGGCACCTTCCCCTGCAAAAGGGGCTTCATACGAGCATCTCTCGCTGTAAATGGTCGTGGTGAAGGTCATCTGACGAAAAAGGACAATGTACATACTAGCTCAAAGAGGTCTCGTTGGTCAATGGCAGGGTATACTTAGTAGTAGTCAGTCAATGGGCCAACCGGGGACAGATGCGATGGGTTTGATTGTGAGGCCAAGCCATTTCCCATCCTCTAAGACAGCCAGATACCGGTTGTATTCTTATACCCATGTCTATATTATATTCAACACATTATAGTTTCTCAAATGACTAACATTTTCAAGGACCCCTTACCGCATAGTAACCTAATAGCCTCCTAACATACATGAACAGCGCTCAAGCCAGAATAGCTGGGAAATGACAAAGCACGGAACAAGGGTTGAGAGTCGAGTTTCTTTAATAAAATCATTCGAAAGAAAATCTCCTACTTGCGAATGGGTCCGTATATTTTCCTTCAATTTAATTTGTCTCTACATGCACTTCCTGCCGCACGCAGATGTGATCCATGTACCGAGAATTTTCTTCTTCGATAGTAGCCACAAGTGCTTCTTCGTCATTCTGCCCCGGGCCCGTCACATAAGATCGACTATTCCAATCGGGTCCGCGGTCGTTGGCATCGGGTATGTCGACAGTGGTCGTTGTAGTGGTCAGAAACTCGTCTTTTCGACCCGCCCGAGCGAAGTTCCGCATGGGCATCGCAAAAGTCGGTTTGTTACGGCTTCCACTGCCACTGCCACTGCCACTACCACTTTCATCTTGCCTTTTGTAGGCTTCATGGGACTCTTTGACACTGGATCCGTGGACGATGTACCGGTAAAGGGGACGGACGGTGGGAATGCCGACGCAGATAAGGGTGACGGCAAGCTCGACAGCAGACCAGATAATAAGAGGAACTGTGTCCTCTACAGAAAGAGAAATTGGGCATATATCAGCTGTTTGGATCCTTTGGGAAGCGGATGTGAATCACCTCAGACGTACCCGTGTAGTTAGCACTCGACAATCCGCCGAGCTCTATGGTGCGAATGATCCCACAGATACCGGCGCTGCAGGATGTATGTTAGCAGATTATCTATCCCCAGAGATATGGAAGGCTGACATGAATCCCAAGCTTAGACTAATAGCGATGGTCATCTTCTCCTTGAACCGCATGTTGAGTTCCCAAATGAAGATCCACGGCAGAATGGCGAAGTAAAAGTCGACCGCCGCACACCATGCTAAGCGTCAAACAAAAGGTGAGTAGTTCATCGAGCTGGAAAAGTTCTTGAGGATAACATACAACCAAGAAGCACTGAGAACGGGGTAACGCTGACAATAGTTCGGCCAGGTACACGAGGATCATAGATGGCCCTAGAGGGAAGGCGTTGGGTCCAGAAGATAATCGCCGTCATCACAGAAACAACTGCTAGACTGACCATCGAGATCCAAATCGAGATGCGATGCCATGGTTTCACCACGATTCGCAAAAGAAATATACCCAATGAAAGCTTCGCAATGGCCATCCCCAGCACGGCAAACGTCTGACCGACCATTTCCATGTACACAGCTTGGACGGCTTCGTCCATGGAGAGGCTAGTAATTGGCTGTCCGAACCCGTGCTGTCCGGCTATGGTGGTGAATGTCGTATATAAGAGGAGAAATACCTAGGCTCGAGAGTTAAGGATCGATACAGGGTTACTCGACGTTCAAAGAAACATACCCAGCCCAAATTGAACACATGATCATCCAGCCCCAGAGCCTTGACTATATAAATCCTCGTGTACAGCCGTAAAGGCACAAGAACGAAGGACATAATAGCCATTACCCACATCACTGCGATTGCCTTGACCCCTTGGCCAGCCAGCATCTTGAACGCACTTGGGGAAGGAACTACGACAAGAGGAAATACTGGCTCAGCAACGCGCAACTTGTGCGACAGATAAAAAGTGGGATCAAAGTTGAAGATGAAGGCATCGAGGGCAGAGTGTGAACTAGCTTAGATATATGCGGTTGAACTGTACAAAGTACCTTTGATGCACATCCTCCCTTTCACCTGTGAACTATCAACAACCCGTGTTTTCCTGTTCATTTAGACTAACTCGAGATACGACAGGAGAGATACTGTACACCCTCCTTCACGTCCCATGGGTCCAAGCTTCTAGCTCACTACTTTGTACTTTTATTTTGCGATCTCCCAAAAGCCTCACTTCGCTCCCCGGATACTGGTCATATTCGAGCGCGTACGGATCCACTGGTCTGCGAATAAAGTTTTGTCAATGCCTATATCCACTGTCTACCTGTCAGTTCGACCTAGCGCAACGGCTGTCGGTCTGTGCCAGTGGAGCTATCCAAATTCCCGGGTGTGAGAGATGCATCGTGGGTAAGTCTTATCCTAAATAGTAAACGAGTCTCTCGGGGCAGGCGGAGGAAGGCTCCGGAAGAACCAGTAGATTGGCTGTTAGTCTCAATGAGAAGGTACTTTGGCAACGGGGAAGAGCAGGTGAAGCAGCCAAGGAATTTTAGGGGTAGGTGCGGATGTCTTCATAGCGCACGGCGTGCATTAGTGCGTGTTCTGGGCCCAGCATCAGAGCGTCGATGGCAGACGCATTGGCCAATTGTATACGGGGATCACCTCGTGAACTTTTTCTCTCAGACGCTCTAAATACTGGGAATACTCTGACCCTGGTCTCTAGAGATTATTTGCTTGTTTCATCTCCAGGGACTTCATCCTCAACTGATTCCAAAAATGGATTATTCCCTGTCTTTGGCGCTCGACTATAGCCTAAGAGGCTTTGCCGTCTCGCTATTTGGCACACTGTGGATAGCCTTGGTCTTTTGGTATCTAGCGACCTATCTCATTTCTCCTTTACGCAGGATCCCTGGTCCTTTTCTCGCGGGTGAGTTGTGGAGGCCCTTCGCGCCAATGCTTGGATGCTTTGCCGCGTCACATTGGCCTTGATTGTCGTCACTAACCACTCGGCCGTAGGATGGACCAACCTCTGGCGGATTTACCATGTTACGCAGGGACAGTCTCAGGTGGTCCTCCATGAGCTTCACCGGAAATACGGCCCTGTGGTGCGTATAGCCCCTAATGTCGTCGACTTGGATCTACCGGAGATGATCAAAACAATCTACAACACGAAAGGGGACTATCGAAAGACCGAATTTTACCATGGCAGTAGTGCCAAAAGCAACGGCCGAATTATTTATAACTTATTCAGCGAGTGTGACCCTGATATCCACGCGCAGCAAAAGCGACCTATTGCTAAATATTACTCCTTGACGGGTGTCCTGCCCCTTGAGCCTCATATTGATGAGGTGATCAACTACCTCTGTCAGAGGCTGGAAGAGGAGTTCATCGATGGATCGAACGCCGGCACAACATGCAAATTAGACCAGTGGCTACTGTTCTGTATGGTTGCCTTTTCTATAGCCAGGCTGTGATGAGTACTGATTGAAATAGATACATGGGACGTGGTAGGACAAGCCACCTTCAGCGAGCCCATCGGCTATCTTAAGAACGGTTTTGACTTCGATGGCACGATCGCGATCTCTGACACCGCCATGGATTATTTCTCTCTCGTTGGACAGCTTCCAGTCTTGGACCATCTCCTCGACAAGAATCCTATTTATCGAATCGGGCCCCCGGCCTTCGGTAATATCACCAACATCTCGATACAACATCTGCTTGACCGATTGCAAGGCAAGGACACCAGCTACCACGACGCAAGTAAGCCCGATTTCTTAGACAGGTTCATCGATGCCAAAGACAAACACCCCAACATTGTCGATGACAGCCAGATTATCTCGTACCTCATGATCAACATGATCGCTGGTGCAGATACAACAGCCATCACGCTGAATGCGGCCATTTATTTCGCATTGAAGAACCCTCGGGTGTGGACACGTCTGCAAGAGGAGGTTCTTGCCTGTCAATCCAGTCTGGATGCTGCACGGTCGGCCGTGCCATACAACATTGCAAGCGCCCTTCCGTACCTCAACGCGGTGGTCCGCGAGGCAATGCGGATGCATCCCGGTGTCGCTATGACCCTGGAACGGTATGTGGCGCCTGGGGGGCTTACCCTACCAAACGGCCAGTATATCCCTCAGGGATGCATCGTCGGCATGAATCCGTATGTCATTGGTCGGAACCAGTCTGTCTGGGGCGAGGATTCCGACGTGTTTCGCCCTGAGAGGTGGCTGCGTGACGATTCCCGGGAGAGTGAGGAGGAGTATCAGGCACGCTTACGGTTGATGAATAATTCTGACCTTGCATTTGGCGCCGGGAGCCGCATATGCATTGGAAGAAACTTAGGTCTACTCGAAGTATACAAGGTGATGGCTACACTAATCTCACGTTACGATATCCAGTTGGCTCACCCACACCGCGACTGGAAGACGCACAACAGCTTCTTCGTTCGACAAGAGGGTATTGATGTTAAGCTCTCTCGTCGCTCCTGATGGTGCGTTACAGCCGTCGTTGATTCAAGATGTCTCCTATTTCGTGTTCTCTTTCGGGCGGTGCCTGTGCCTGCAAATACATAAGTTAATATTTCCTTCCTTTTTTCTTTTGTATGGCCATCATGTACTATCTGGAGAAGCACACACCGTTCGTTCCTTTCTCTGTCTGGTTTTTATGAGCTACATATATAATTGTCGTATGTCCATTTGCAACTCCAGTAGTCAATTCGCCAGGAGATAGTTAATCTCTGAGTTCATATACTCGCCGATGTGCCACCAAGGACAGATTATCATACCATATTCTTCTGAGCAGTCTCTCGGATGAAAAGGGGAGAAACAAAAGCAAAAGCGAAAGGGAAATCTCCTCCACTGCCAAGTATGTACATTTTGCTGCTGACATCAGATTGTGTCGTGCCACGTAGACCTATATATATTGAACCGGCTACAACAGCCATTTCCCCTTATACATAATACAAGCACAGCCTCGTCAACCATATCTTCCATAAATCCGTTAGACTCATTTCACAATCGACTTGCCTTGAAAAATTCCTCAATCCCCTCCGATGCTTCCCATGCTTTCTCCACGGCTCGCCCGCTGTTTGCCGGCAGCTGCCGCGTCCAGCTCAGTAACCGCTCATAGACATTTCCGTCCTTGCAACCCAGCGCGCTACAGAGGCTGCTATCGGTGAAGTCCCAAGCATCTGTCAGAGCAGCGATGTTAGGGAGGAGATGCGCTAAAAGCTCATTGACCCGGACGCGAATTTTGTTGAGCTCATCAGAAGTGAGCAGTCCATGCTCAAGGAAAGAACCCGCTGCAAAGGACGGACTAGGACTTGTGATCGTTGTCAGAGCAAACAAGCAGAAGAGATGCGATAAGGCCTCCGATATAGGAGCATCCTCTGTATCTAAGGATGATATCCGCTTCAGGAATGATTCTATGACAATATATTCCACAAAGGCCTGGCCGGCTGCTAGACTGGTCATCATGCAGGTGTTCCACGCCTCTGCTGCAGAACAGCGGTTACACATCTCTCTATAAGAAGAGTACGCAGTGGCTAGTAGTCGCTGCGACCGTTCCTTGTAGATCAGCAGCAATGTGGAGCCATCGAAAAGCTTTTCTTTACCGCAACCCTGGATACGAGACGGGAAAGTTTCTTCATCGAGGTATGTGCGGACGCCGCCCATGTAGTCCTTCACTTCGATATCGACGTCCTGGCCGCTGCACAATGCCTTGACCTGTTTGAACAGATATACGACCAGCTGCTGCCACATCACATAGTTCTCGCCCTCGAACGTGACGGTGGCAGAAACCGTTCCCTCGATCTCCGGGAGGCCGGACAGGGCAACGAACCCATGGCCGCCGCACATCTTCCTTGCTTCTGTGGCACCGGCGCTTGCAATAGTAGTGGCCCATGCTTTTAACCCCGTGCTGAGGGCGTGCATGAATGGCAACCGTGCGTGGTCATCCTTTTCTTGTTCGCAGACGAGCTGATCGTACCTGACGTCGAAGTCCTTTGCGGCAAACAGGATAGCATAGGATTGTGCGATGAGGGTCAACAGCCGGTAGTGCTGAGACTTGAACATTATGATGGCTGCTTCTTCATCTGTCGCATCAGAGAACATCAATCGACCCTGCTCTCGCACAATCGAATACCGTGTGGTAATTGTCACAGCCTGCGCTAATCCGAAGGCGACACATCGCACAATATTTCGCCGCGTGTCCAACATTGTTGAGTATACCCTTTTGGATACTGGTAGGGTGCCCACCTTAGTCTGCGCCTGGCCATACGTGCCGTCGCGTGAGACCTGAGCATGGGCAGCGAGCAGGCTGCTCCTGGGTACGCGTAAGTAATTGAACCGTGCGTATCCATTACACGTCCCGTTGTAGGCCATCTTCATGCCCAGATCTCCAAGCTCCACACCACACACGGGTGCAAAATCTTCCAGCGAGCGGATCTGGACTATGAACATATGCACGCCGTGGTCCTTTCCGCGTGTGATTAACCTCGCCGCAACGATGGCATGAGAACAGCTAAAGCCCAGTCCGCCAGGCCAGTATTTGACAGATGTAGGAGTGGGGGAATGAATTGTGAATGTGTCTGTACCGACATCGAAGGTGGCAGTTGTCTCGATTCCTCGGACAAAGGTTCCATGGCCCAATTCGGTTTGAGCATATGCACCGTTGATTCTCATCTGGTCGATCTCCTGCAGCCAGTACCGCCGCTGGTCCGCGGTCCCCTGCAGTTCGATAGTCCGGCGAAACATGAGAAAGTTCATCCCGAACGGAGACGAATTACAGATTTGATAACGTTCATTCAACCACTGGAAATGATTATGGCCGTGGGTTATCATGTCGTGCGTGATGACGCGAGCCCGACGCACGCCTTCTAGGTACAGTCCTTCGCGGTCGAGGCCCGAGTATATATGTGGTAACTTCATGTTGTCGTGCAGGCCCAGTGCGTTCTCTACACGATGGAATGCTGCTCGCCGAGAACTAACCGTTGCTTCGCTTGACAAGAGATCAGCTTTCCTGATAAATAGCTATGTATCTTGGATAGAGGGATGGGTCAAAGTACTTGTCGTATAGGACGACCGTCAGCTTCATGGGATTGAAAGTCGATGAAGCTCTGGCCTGTTGCATCAGATCCATCTGTCTATTGAAGAAGGCCATGACTGGATAACCATCTGGTAACAATGACTGGTTGACTTCACTTGGGTAAGAAGGGACTGCAGAACATAAAATCGAGCATTGATTTATGGGCTTTGACATGGGCTGGTCACGGCCGTATATGTAGTTATTCTCATTGCTTTATCCCAGGCTATAGCAAGGCTTACCCCCCTCCATTGTTTTTGATTTTTTTATTTTTATTTTTTTTCTTTATTCTTTTTCCCCCTTCTATCTTTCTTGACTCTGTATGGACCAACGACATTCTCGAGTCCTCGTCTGCCTCAGCATCAGCCCTTCGGAACACGGCTGACTCCAGTACCTGGATTGGCTCATGCCTTCGCCCGTCAGAAAGTTTACAGTTGGAAGGAGTCAGAGATTCGACTGCGGTGGATAACACACTACGAGCTCGGGGTTTGCAGCTACACACTACTTCTCTCTGTGGCCATATTCGTCGACATAAGTGGATGAGACTTGGAAACCCACAACATTGAGTTATACTACCTTTCAGCCATTGGATTCTCGACTCCAACAGAAAGTGTATTCCAGTGTAGCGAGCCTTCGGCGCCCCAGGCGGCCCATGATTTCTACAATGGTGTGCTGCCTTCCTGCACCTTCTGTTTCGCCGGGCGATGCTGCTCCTCCATATATCTTGAAGTCGCCCGGTGGAACCATGACGTCTGCGAGCAGGCTTTCGGCAGCAAAGGCGTAGCTTGTTGTTCTGAATATGTGTCAGACAATCCTCTCAAGTGCCAGGTCGCCTGCCGGTGGACGGGCCTTTTGAGGTTCCGATAGAAACAGTTTTGGTAGTTCCTCTTTAGATTCATGATTTGCTTTCACCTTCAGCTCTTTGGCTGCTTCCCGGCGTTTAGATCTCCTGCCAAGGGATTTGCTTTTTATCGGTATATCCCGTCACTCGGCTGGGGCAGAGAATCTACTAAGGACGTTA
>NW_015378727.1:0-9894 GCF_001204775.2 Aspergillus nomiae NRRL 13137
CATGAGTAACGCTCTCTATCTTGTAGTAAAACCTGTTTCCCCGGGCTCAAGTATGGAAACGGCCTAGACCGCCGATCTACCATCGATATAACATCGAATATACACAGGACCTACTCTGTACCAAGGTCAACATTTATAGTGCGCGTCTGAGCAGAGCAGCTGAATGGCGCTACGGTTAGGCCGCTGGCGGAAGAGCATCCGGAGAGCAGCATTCATTGTTTCCGCGCAATCCAAAGTGTTTCAATCTTACACGGACCCCTGCCTTCTCCTAATTGATCGCTTACTTCTATTGTAAGTGGCCTCTGCTTGTGTTATAGATTTAAGAACCAACACTGAGTTGGTACATTGTCCGTGGCTATCCCATTTAGAGTAACAGCCACCCCATCCAAGCCCTAATACACTTCCCGCTGTTCTCATCGAATGTAACCAGCACTCTCCACTAACAAAGTAAACAAAGAAGCCTGGGGAAAGAGTGACAAAATGAAGTGCCGGACTGGACACGGATTGGTGAATTGCCGTGGCGACTCAAATCTGGAGGCTGGACTTGGATGATTGGCGTTTCTTTGTTCTGAGCTGTACTGCTGCCTGCTACTTGTCCTATATTACGAAGAAGCCCCCATTCATCGACTGGACTAGAAGGCTTTCTTGTTCGCTGCTTCAAATTATGAAGCTATCTGAGTGGCTTCATGTCGACCCAGCAGGGTATTGTACCCCCTCCTCCCGGGGTAGAGCCCAACTTTATCAATCCCCCGAACCATTTGCAAGTTTGCACCCCGTTCCAAGCGGTTTACTTGACCCTTAACTCCATCGCTTTGGTGATGCGACTGTATACTCGACGATTTATCATACGAGATTCTCTTAGGATCGATGACTGTAAGTGGTTTCACCCATACACCGAAACAATATGACTAAATGTGGGTAGACCTCTGTATGATTGCTTATGTATGCAATTCTGTACATGCCGGATGTTCAAGGTACTAAAAGGACAGCAAACAGTTTTTTTCTGTGTGCTTTGCAGTCACCGTTCTCCAAGGCATGAGACTCCAAACTTTTCTTTCGCAACAGCTGTTAACTGTCCTTGCAGGTTATAACTTGGGACTTGGACGCAGCGTATGGGATATTCCACGTAGCGAGGCTACGGCGATCACAAAAGTAAGAACAAGCAATACAGTGACAGGGCTATCTAGATTTAATAACGAGACTAGTCTACCTTCCATGGATTCCTTGCTCTTGTCCTCTGCCTAGCCTTTTCCAAGCTCGCCATCCTCTCCTTCTACTACCGCCTCTTTTGCTCCCAATCCACCTTGAAAGCCTTGATTATCATCGGTGTCGTTTTCGAAGCAAGTGCAAGCCTTGCCTTGGTGGTTGTCACTCACTACACATTCACACCATTTGAGGTATTTGGGGATCCGGCAATCAAGCCAAAAATCCCGCGAGCGCTCCCCGTTTGCTTTTCATCTCTACTCGGTATGACAACAGATATATACACCCTTGTGCTCCCGATACCAACGGTGTTAAGATTGAAGGTACCTCTACGGCAGAAGTTTAAAGCTCTAGCCATCATCATTCTTGGAGCTAGGTATGCCCTTCCACCTCTCCCCAACCTCGTCGATCTCCATCATGGGATGCAGCTAACTGATACAAAGTGCATGCGCTGCAAGCATTATGCGTGTCTACCATGTCTCCCAAATGAAAGATCTCAACGTGTTATGGAATATAATGTTCGTGGGATCAGTGGGATTCTGGGCGTATGTCTCTTCCCCGGAATTTGGATACTAGACATCCGACTGACCATGATCTCAGCAGTGCGCTCGAATGTGACCATGCTCTTCTTTGCTCGTGTCTCCTCATCCTTCCCGTCTTCATACAGCACCACTGGCCTAAATTTAGATCGCTTTTCGGTAAAGTCCGGACCAAACAGCGTGACTCCAGGGTAGAAGCACGGCCCTTACAGCCCACGCGCTCCTGGCCGGTCCAGGATCAGTGGGATGTTAATAAAAGAGTCGACATTTATATATTTGAGGAGGTTAGACACTTCGAAAACCGGCCAAATGCGCATCTTGCGATACATCCTAACCGCCCGTTGTCCTCGGCTGATATAGAGCGGGGGGAAGGAAGTGATCGTCGGTAGCTTGGTTCTGTGAAGTAGGGTCGAAGGTGCAACCTGGGATGGTACTTAGAGTTATATGCTGGATACTCTCGCAGCCGAGATTTGTATATGTGTATACGTTATTGTGAATAAAAGTTCATGTGTAGTTTAACTACCCGAAAAGCTCAAGTCGACACAACATGTGTGGAATGTTGCCTCTACGACTATAGTCTGCGGGTGCCCTGTGGTCTGTACTTACTGCGCAAGAAGGCAGGTCGCGGGTTGTGCAATCCCCTCGGCATGTTAACAATGACCCTGGCTGCTACTGAACGTATGTTCAACGTCCGATTGAAAACCTCCACGGCTGTTTGTAATACGGATTGTCATTTAATGAGATGCATCCCTCACGAGGTAGAACCAAGGGGTAAGGCTAACGTCGGTGTCTTCCCGATGTGAATACTGGCCATAGCCACCTGATATATGTTTTGCACCCAGCATTCTTTCAATTTTCCATAGTATACAGCGGCAGTACTATCTACTTCAGCGCGTAAATACTCAACATATCCGCTCCTCTTCCTGCATCGTATGATCGAGCAGGCCTTCGATACTGCAGCCTCCTAAACCGACCCGGTAGCTGATCGGCCTGATCAACCTCAGCCTCTTTCCCAATATTCTGGAAACCGTCACCTCCCCGCGCCAGCAGATCCCAGTGGACTCCATTGAGCCCCCAAGGCGGACCAGGCTGAGTAGGATCCTTGTACATGGGAAACTCTAGACAAACCAAGACTCCGTCGGAAGCCACCACCTGGCTCATGCGCGCTGCCCACTGGGGACGCA
This sequence comes from Aspergillus nomiae NRRL 13137, assembly GCF_001204775.2. NCBI lineage: Eukaryota > Fungi > Ascomycota > Eurotiomycetes > Eurotiales > Aspergillaceae > Aspergillus > Aspergillus nomiae. The sequence goes on from NW_015378727.1 coordinate 2,927, forward strand.
TCTGCGGGTGCAAAGCACAAAGGAACTGTCCCAGTTAGTTTCATCCCAACCCGTTATTACCAAGGAATCACCAAGATGTACATACCGTATAATCGTAGACCAAATCAAACTTGATATCACCGTTGGCTGAGATCTGTCGCTCCCAGTCGGGTTTGAAGAAGTCGCCTTCAACAAAAGAAGCATTGCCCGGCGTCACTGGCCCCGTCCATCCCACCCCAAAGTTGTATTCCTGGGGCCGTTGCATCTCGGACGCCGCATATTTCTCAGCGGTGGCTACACCAGTTGCTGATATCTCGAGTCCATAGGCGTCGAACCCATGCAGGGCGAGCATGATGACGTCATAACCGCGTCCACAGCCCTGATATTGTAGATTGGTCATTAACCTGCACAGAGAACATCGAGAAGATGAAGCTCATACGGGAACAAGCGCCTTCTTCCGCTGGCCGTCTGGCTTCAGAGGCTGGAAGATAGTGTTATTCTTTTCTTGCTCGATGAGATCAATCAGTGCAGGGGAGGGTTTTCCCCGATCCCAGAGGTCGCTCTCATTTGAGTCCCAGAGGGAGGACCAGCCGGATCCGTGTTCCTCTACCGGCCTGAAGTAGTTAGTACCTGATCGAAACCCATTCCGATATTGTAAAATGTTTGCATACCGGTCTTGAAAGTGGCCGATGAGTCGGCCTTGGACTACCGGTGCTGTGGGTTCTTGTGTAGGACTCATTGCAACTTAAAAAGAAAACGGTAGATTTCTCTGATGCGTAACTAGTGAGTCTTTACGATCAGGTCTCGAATAGCCTTTTTATACATCCGCTCATGTGGGGTGACATGAATCGGAGTCTATCAGTTTGTGATGGAGGCTGTGGAAATGTGTGGGTCGTTTCGGGCAATGGATGACGGCTGCGATCGCCGACGACGGCGTTTCGGCGTTTGAAAGGCGCGTATAGGAAGAACATAAGCTCTCCTCGTTGCTACCACCATTTTCTTCAGCAACTACAAAATACAGTGGTATTCTCACCATGATACGAGTGGTCCTGTGGAAGCGACTGCTATTGTGATATGCTATATTCAACGCCAAACGCCCTCTCATTCAGTCGCCTGTGCTGCCACCTGTAATACTGCACGACCAGCCAGCTCACCCGCATTCAGCTTCTCGATCCATGAATCCAAGTCTTCCAACTTCCCCTTGGACAGAATTGGCTGTTTCCGACTTAGCATGCCGAGCCGAACTCGTGTGGGAGAAACTTACATGTACAATGCCTCGCGCCGTAAAATCCAGCGCCTCCTCTACATCTTTCAAACTCCCAGTGATATTCCCGACGATATTTAATCGTCTCAAAGCGATGACCAGCGGAGGTGCGCCTGCGAGAATGGACGGATCCTTGGGTAGACCAACCACCACCATTGTGCCCCCGGGCCGGAGGTACATGGGTGCCCATTCGTAGACGGTCTTACTGGCAGCCGTCACGACCACGCCGTGTGCCCCGTGTTTCGTGATTCGCATGACCTCATCCTTGATGTCTGCAGGAGCTTTGAATTTCTGGAAATCAATGTATGCCTCGGCCCCGAGCTTCTCGCAAAGCTCCCGCTTCTCGTCGCCGCCATCAATAGCGAGGACTCTCATGCCCATTGCGCGCGCATACTGGATAGCCAAATGGCCCAGTCCGCCTCCAGCGCCGGGGAGCACCAGCCATTGACCGGACTTGACGGCAGACCTAAAGTAAACGAGTTACTCCAACGTGCACACAAAGGCAACAAAAAGGCAGTACATACCTCTTGCAAGCCGTATACGCAGTAACACCGCCACACATGATCGGACCGGCCTCCTCATCCGACACCCCATCCGGAATCTTCGACGTATATCTCCCATCCACAAGACAATACTCCTGGAACGTCCCCGGCGCCGAAAATCCACTATTAATCTGCTTCTCACAATGCACCTCATCAACCCCATTGAGACAGAACTCACATTCTCCACAGGTACTCGCAATCCACTTGACGCCCGCCCGATCGCCGACCTTCCACCGCCGCTGCATGCCCTCGCCAACGGCGACGACAACGCCCGCCCCTTCGTGTCCCGCGATTCCTTGGCTCTGGGGCAGCATGGCCACGCCGAAATCCTGCCAGTCGTCGTGCAGGAGAGACTTGTCCGAGCCGCAGAGCCCAGTCCAGTTGATCTTTACCAGGATCTGGCCCGGCCCGGGTTGCGGGACGTCGATGGTCTCGATGGTCGTCGTGGCAGTTTCGCCTGTGCCATGACGGACGGCGGCTCGTTGGCGCGTCGGGATAGTTGGGGCTGGGATTGTCATTGTGTGGTGACCTTTTGACTCAACATACACTGTGTAAAACACAAAAGATATAAGACAGGATAGGATATACAACACAATTCGTACTCAGTATTCTTCAACAAAAGAATAGAAGAAACTAACCCGTCAGCAACAGGAGTCAAATGAGGGGCAAACCCTGACCACAATCAATCCCAGCTATAAATACCCCAACTCCGCACCACACACGTGAGACGACTCTGCATATCCATCGACAGGGATACTGATCACGCTCGCGTACGCTCTCCGTAGATATCGTATTCTCTGCGGGAATCCCGGGGTATAGTAAAGCAATTAATTAACTTCTAGTCGCCGGTGCTCCACTTGGCTTGCATCCCACCCAATCCGCTTTCATGGTGACCGGGGAAAGGGCCGTTGTGGCGTCATCAGGCGCTGGCTTCTCCGCACGGTGAATGTCAATGAGCTCTTGTCATTGGAATTGGGAGGTTGGGATTGGTTGGGCGTGGAATTGGATTTGAGTCAGTTTCTTGGGGGGTTGTGCTGGGCTGTACATTAGGGCTGGAGTTGTGCCTTGTGAGGTCTTGGATCCGAGGCTGGAATCGGCTGTGAGGGAAGGTAGTTAAGATACCTGGCTTTCCAGTGACTGATAACAGAGTGATTAGATAAATATACCAATGTTGGTGCACAAAGGAAACAATTAGCAGTTCACATGCATTTCCTATATAGGGCTACGTAACAAACGTTTTCAAGCTCGGTCAGGGGCAGGGACAAGCTACCAAACCAGCCTCAGAGTCTAACGCCATATTCCAGACCAGTAATACAATGCCAGAGTGACTGGGACGAGCTATTACCAGAATGAGAACCGTGAAGTCATACCGAACCTTAACTGGACGATTCCCTGATCGAGATAAAGTTATCACAATAAGTTAATAACCCAAACAATTCTAGGAAGTGTTAAAGCACTCAGTCCAGACCTGAAACACCTGGCTAGATCATACCATCTTGATAGAACCTGCTTGTACCATGCATGAACGTCCTGTCCCATCTGACATTCACTCAGCTCGTTCAATGAACCAGGACAGCGCCTGGCTATATCTAGATAGATATATCGGCATGACGCGATGTTACTCTACCTCTCACTTGCTGGTATCTTGGATAGCCTCTGATGTTCGGGAGTACATGGTTGTTCAACCTATGCAGGTTTAGAAGGAGAGCTGGACTTGGAGTGATTTGGTTTCTGGGCTGGAAAGCTTATAAATAGTATTGTGGGTAACTGGGGGTTTACTATAAATTTGCTAGACCTATCTCGCTTATAGGGTGTGATTCATTGGCCATTTTGAATAATTGATTTCTCATATACTATATCTATACCTAAACATGACTGATAATTGTCAAGACGTGACCCCCTCTGCATTCGTACCCCGGCCTCTGAAGATAGTGGTTATCGGGGCAGGGTACGTTTATCCATCACACTGTGGCTCCAACGTCATACTCATGAAGCAGTATATCAGGAATCCAATTCGCCCATGAAATCACGACACGAATGTCCAACATCGAGCTCGAAATATACGAAAAAACCCCAAACCAGGCGGAACCTGGTATGAGAATCGATACCCGGGGTATACATTCTCCCTCACCACAGGCATGAACAATATGCAAGAAAGGAACAACAATGGCTAACCACACACCAGATGCGCATGCGACGTACCCGCGCACGGATACCAGTATAGCTGGGCGCCCAACCCATGCTGGTCGAAGGCCTACGCGCCCGCCCACGAGATCTACGCCTATCTTGAATCTGTGGTTGACAAACATGATCTTGGAAAGTTTATCCGTTTCAATCATAGGTGTATCTCGGCGGCGTGGAACGAGGAGAGTTCGCTGTGGACTACGACGTTTCTAGATGACAGGTCTGGTGAGGAGACGGTGGTCCGGTCTGATGTTTTGATTTACGCTGTTGGGAGGTTGAATGACTATCAGATTCCGGCGTTCGAGGGTCGAGATAAATTCAAGGGTCGGGTGTTTCATACGGCCGCGTGGCCGGAGGACGTGGATATTCGTGGGAAGCGGATTGCTGTGCTTGGGAATGGGGCCAGTGGTATTCAATGCGTGGCTGGCCTTCGGGAGGGTATGTTGATTCCCTAGGCTTGGAGATTAGGTACATATACTTACTGTGGTGGTAGAAGCTGGAGAGATTCTCAATTTTGCACCACACCCGACGTGGCTTGGGCCTGAGCCGTTCGTTGAGAATCGTGAATGTAGGTCCTCTGCCCAAAATAGTTTGAGATCGAGATGCTGATTAAATGTAGATGGCGAACAGGAGAAGCTCATGTTTCGGAGAAACCCTCAAGCTTACCATGACTTCCGAATGGAAGTAGAAAAGGCAACATTGCCGGCCTTTGCTTTCCTCTGGAAGGATACCCCCCCAAGCCAAAACCTTCGTTCTCGTGCGGAATCATACATTAAGTCCAAAGTCGATGATCCGGAACTGCAACAGAAACTGACCCCAGACTATACCCCCGGATGTCGTCGATGGGCCCCTGGCGAACAGTACATCACTGCAGTACAACAACCACATGTCAAGCTAATAGAAGACCACGTGGCTGCTCTCACAGAGAATGGATTTCGCACTACGCAAGGGGATGAGTATGAATGTGACATGATCGTCTGTGCAACGGGGTTCAGTCTATATAACCCACGCGTCCCTGTCGTCGGACGCAACGGTATCACCCTCGCCGATTGTTGGGGCTCGGAGGGCCCGTGTGAGAGTTATATGGCAGCGGCGGTTGCACACTTCCCTAACTTCTTTGGTTTGTTTTCTTGGAGTGGAAACTTTCGGGAGGATTCCAAATTGACGATTACCCAGCATTCCATCCACCCAACTGCCCGATAAACGGTTCCGCATTCCCCGGTATCGAACGGACAGCAGATTATATCGTACGAGTCCTTCATCGTCTTCAAACCGATCGTCTCCAGTCCGTCAGTGTGCGACCCGAAGCCCAACGGGAATTCAACAAATGGGTTCAGTCTCAGATGTCGGGCATGGTGTGGTCTGATTCTTGCAATTCATGGTGTATGTTTTACTTCCCTGCATATATCATCACTGCTAACCAACATAAGACAAAAATAAAGATGGAAAGATTATTGTTCCCTGGCCGGGAACTACTAACCACTACTTTGCTGCTACGGAGATCGTACGCTGGGAAGACTTCGACTTGGTGTTCGAGGACCCGGCGCAGAAATATATGAGCTTCGGGAATGGAGTGACGATGGATGGTTTCAAGCCGGAGTCGATACCATGGGTGCAACCACCGGAGTATGTGAATTGATGGAGGTATCTAGACGGCTATATCTCATGTTTTGATAGTCCTGTGTATGTACTGGTGGAAAGTAATTGAATAATTGATCGGATGACCTAAGCGTCTCTGAAAAATGAATAAAACAAACTATACCATTGACATTTGGATATATAGGTACCATATCTCCGCCTGACGTTCACTGACGATTGGCCGTAATGGCCCAACGCTTTGATAAACTGCACAACTATACCAATCAAGTGTTTCTGCGCCATTAACTCACATATACTGATTTGGAAGCGACCGCCATGAGTTCCTATTGCGTGCGGCTTATGTGATCCCTATCCTATGCGTACCTTGGTCCATGAAAACATTGCAGCGAAAGGTAGAGATTGACATGGATACAACGGCTGCTCTGCCTTATATGTCGTGCTAACAAGTCAAGTTCAGCGGCTTCTTTGTATGTTTAAACGAGCAATATCAATAACTCATATTCCAGAACGGTACCAGTACATCTCAAAGTCTCTCTTCACCGTTATGACCCCACACATCCTTATATTCCGCTATCTATGCCGCTCGATAGTCCATATTGGGTATTGCTATAGCTGCCACAATTCGCAACTGGTCGAACTCCATCAATAAAGCATCATTTGGCTGCGCCATGGTCCAATGTTATTCCCAAGGAACATCTTTCGTGTCAGGCGAAGTGTCTCTCTGCCAGCCGGCCCTGGGGGCCTCGGATAAATTTGCTACAGATATCGTTAGCATAACAGGGAAATGCAACACGGTATGCCTTATTCTCACCTGGCGCTCTTGGAGTCGGGGTATCCCGTCCCTCCCTAAGACATACAGTTCTACATCGTCCCTTATATGCATAGTAGCCAGCGATGGTCTCCAGTTTACCAGAGTAACCGCTTGGACAGCGCCCCCCTCCACCTAAAACCAAATCGAGCATGTCATCTCGAAGACTCTCCCCACTTCGCGAGAACCCCGACTTGAAAACCACTCTGGGTAGCCCGGTGCCGTTCAGTTGCACTCCACCATTTGGCGCCTTTTCCATTCCCGTGAGTGGGTAGCCGGTAAGCCTAAATTCTTCGAACATTCAGAGGAGTCCTGGAACCAGGGGCCAGAATCCTACTTGTGTTTGCTGAGGCTAGGAGCATATTCTGCTCAGCTGCATTGAGCACACTGGGGCTCAGCCATATCTCTCGTGAACGGGTAAACCACTCCTGGTCGGCGTTGTGAAGCGGAGTTACCATTGCACGCGGTTTCAGGAATTGGAAAGTAAAGATGGAGGTAAAGATGGAGGTAAAGATGGAGGTAAAGATGGAGGTAAAGATGGAGGTAAAGATGGAGGTAAAGATGGAGGTAAAGATGGAGGTAAAGATGGAGG
>NW_015378728.1:0-9806 GCF_001204775.2 Aspergillus nomiae NRRL 13137
CTTCTCTCGGTTTAAGACCTCCGGGGTTCGACTATCAAACAGTCAATCTAACTATGCCTCGTAACCGGAAATGCTAATTCTCCTAGGTATTACAGCAGAATGACCCTTTCTCCTTTTGAAATCCTATTCGTATTCTCAGGTATAATGTGGATTGGCAATAAAGTCTTGTGGTTTCTAGCTGGTCCATATATTGATTCATTGGGCGCCGGAATGCTAACGGAGTCGGCCAAGACCATGGATAGTTCATCTTACTATAATTCATTATATCGTTTCTTGCTTCTAGTCGGTGAGTATGACCCTGAATTATGCACCTGTGAAGTTACTGGTGAACCTTTTAGAGTTCAAGAAGCATGTTACAACTCACCTAGTATTGAATATTTAGAGTAGAAAACCGGGCATACCTTATATTATCCCTACTTACACATCCACAGTCCAAGGAACAAGTTTTGGAGAATGCTAGACATTAAATTAGCTGATAGCAATCGTAGAGCAATCCAGTCTATCTTACATAATTATCCTATGGCCGTGGCGATATACCCGCCTGTGACTTCAAGATTGAATAGCTACTAGAAGGAATCTCTCTATTTGTAATATATTCCTCTCTCATGGATGTAACAGTGGTTTTATTCATCGTCATAGGGTTAGAGCCATTCGACACCTCCTACAAAAAATAGAATCACCACCACTGTAGTCAATAAGACTGGACCGTTACGGAAAGGAATATAAGAAAATTCACAACATGCGCACTATTAGAGTTTGGCAGTAGACTAAAATAAACCCTATTTAATAGAGGCTCACCGGAGAATGCTGTCTCATGACATTTCCTTGGAAAATATGACTTCAAAGTACTAAAGAAAAGATGTTTATAGAGTAACAGGTGTTGTTTCGGTGACTCGGCGCGGAACAGTGCTCCGAATGACATCAACATCCCACAGCTTATTCACCTCTCTTTATTCCCCCTTCTGCAAAATCTCAAAATCAAACTATTCTCCCCCACACTGTACCCACTCGTTCAAACTTTCTTACTCAAACATCATCTCTCTCCAGCATGCCTTTCACGGATGGAACTGTCCGTGCCCTACGTGGTCGCTTTTCGCGTATCGACCTATCTGAGAACTTGGATATTCAACGTATGAAAATGTATACCATACTCCGGGACATATACTCTCCGGTGCCCATACACAGTGTTGGGGAGTGAGCTGGTTTGTGGTGAGGGGGACATGATATATATCACAGTCGCAGTAAACGACTATAAAGGATAGAAATGCTTTTTGTGTGAAGATTAAGACGAGAGATCATCGACCCACCAGCTCACGAACAGCTCTACCGATTTTTCCACCGCCTTTCCACTATCGGATTTGTTGTGCTTACGATGCATCTCCAACGTTGCCATCTAGTGCAGTGTTTGGTCAAGATCTACTACTAAATAAATCCCATTAAATTACTCTTAATTTTGTGCCAGCAACTTATGTTCATGCTCTCAACATGAATTCTACCTCTTCTCTGATGATTACACCGCCGAATGTTTACGGATTCTTTTACGATTTGAAACAATTCAGCGATAGCTGAGAATATTATAACTGCTACCTTAGTGGGTAGCGAAGTAAATGCCCTCCACATAAGCACACTCGAAGCAAGACAATGGTTGACAGCATGTCTGGAATGAATTACAACGCAATTTACAATTGCTGCGACTGATTATGTGTTTCGGCTTCATACTTACATTAGCGGCTTCCACCGGGATCCCGAGCATGTATGAGACCTGGATCTGTTTGAACGGCGGCTAGCTCAATGTCGGATACAGTACAAAGCAAGCCGCCTTTGCGCCAGGAGTACTAATCTGCAGGAACATTGACATCGTTGTCCAGGTTTGAAAGGTGTGATCTGAGATGTGGAGCTAGTGTTTTTGCCATCCGCGAAAAGATACGTTCACTTGTCTCCTCCCGAAAGAATAGGTGGCCTTTGGCATCGAAGTCCCAAGCCGTGTGCCGATATGTCCCCCAAACATACTCCAAAACTATATCCGAAGCCGGACAGGAATTGGTGTCAATACTAGTTTGTATGCCCACAAGCACGTCATGCTCCAGGAGGTTCACCGGACAATACCACCACCATCGGAAATCGGATGACTCACTTCCGTCCAGTCGTCGACAAATACCATTCTTTTCATCAAAGAATCCTAGCGTACGGAGATACTGAAGTCGTTTGATACTCCAAGAGTGAGAAGGTCTACGTGTGGAGCATAGAAAGAGCTCGATAATGTTGGGAGGCCGTAGGTACTGGGTCACTGCTCTCATGCAACCCGATCGGTGGGCGCTCCTAAAGTCGTCGCCGCCATCCTCAAATCTTGTATATTCGCCAGTCAACCTGTCCCACTCCCTAGCAATACTTTCAAAGCTTTTCCGCCCAAGAAAGCTCCACACAAAGTCAAATATCTCGAGCACATCTAATTTTTCCTGCAGTGTCCGGCTTCGGTTGTCGCCCCATATCTTCCATACCTGCACGAAATAGCGATGTTGATCCGACGGTGTATCATATACAGAAATTCGGGCTAGCCACAGCATCTCTACCGCCAGCCACTGCGCGGTCAAGGCCTGGTAGAAACGCTGATATGACCGACGGTTCTGACCAGGACATACCGCACCAACATCAAGTGAGACATCCCCCTGCGAAGTGACTATCGGCTCCACGAGACGGTCAGTTTCTGTAAGATTGCACTCTTCTTCAGAACTGTCGCTACCCAGCCAATCCGGTGGTCGAGAGCGAAAATACAGTGTACGCAACGGCGGGTGGCAATAGAGCTGGTACAGGAGATGCAGCCCTTGCCATCGACAAACAATGGACCAGACCATGTCTTCTGGTAGCGGGTCTACTCTCTGGACATGGGAATTAAAAATATCAGCTGGGGTTGGCCGCGCTGATAAGGGCAGTTTGTCGCGGGACCAGGTTACATAGTGCGGCACAAAATTGCCATATAATTGCAGGTGCCGGGATAGGTCGACATCATATCGATGATGAGAAGCGTTAGTCTGCAGTATAGTCAGGCAAGTATAAGAAGCGTTAGGTTGGCTATTTTTGCTCCGTCACATACTATCACGGATCGAAACACGTGTAGGCGGTTACCTGACCCCTCCAACACGTCATGCAGATGTCTACAGCTGCGTGCAAGGTGGAATACATCGTCCAAGTCGTCCAAATAGCGAAATATGGATAAAAGTATCTCGGTAGGGAGCTCTAACTGAGTCGGCATATTGTAGTATTCAAGAATGGAGTTCGAAAGCAGAAATGTGGTTAAACTTCTATTTTGCCCAACCTCACAGCTCATCTAGTTGCTATTTTGGACATCTTATAAGTTTACCTGGCAACCCTCCGAGAAAGTATAAAACTTTGCCAAAATACGGATAACATATTATGACTTCATTATTGAACACATGTAATTAGTGGATTATTGTTACTTATTCTTCCTGGCCGGGTGTAGGTTTGCGGTCGAAACCAAACTGACAATTTAACGAGGCCTAAACTTTGTACGGTAGAGTGAGGGTTTGCATGTTTTTCATGGTTTGGGTCTACTGATGTTTTGATTGACAACTATATTTAGCAGATTAATGCAGCTATTCGTCTGAGGTCATAAAATAAAGGGAATCGCATTGGGTAATCAACCTCGAATGCATTCAAATCTGTCTGTACTCAACTAGTCATTTGCGATTGCAGTTTCCTCTTGTGATAGCACCTAGTACTCTCCTCACATGGCGTACTTGTGAAAGTTATTTCTGGTTATCTTTCTGGCTTATGGTTGAGGCATTTGCAGTGTACTATACCTGAAAACACCAATAAACTCACCTTATCTTCGGATCCGACAGATACGATTCATCTCCGAGCAATAACCAAACTTGGCTATTGGGCTATTCAACAGAGACCCACATATTGAAACTTCGCAGTTGATGTCACTAAATACATTCTCTGACGTGGTATCTGCAATACCATGGTGCTTCAAACTCCTAACCTAACTGGATCGAACTTTCAACTATTTGGTAGGTTCTGTGGCAACATCGGTCTTGAGACCGATCCATGAATCTGCACATCCCGACTCCTTCCTATGCAACAACATTGTGCAAGGTCGCCATTTAGCTCATGATATTCAGCTCCACTATCTGGCAGTCGCCATCATTCAGAGACGAAGCATTCAGTTGGGATTGGTGAACTAACTTGATCTCATATGATTTTCTTCACTCCACAGGAAGGGTTGCCAGCCATCTTCACAAGGTCACGCTTGTAGTGACCACAGATTACGATATGCCTAACCAATCGTCAGTGTTATGGTACTGTTTTATCTAAAATCCACTCTTTAGCCTTTGGGGGAGGCCTTGGCACCTGGAGGGTACGCCAAGTGGGCATTGAAAGTGCACGCCGAATTCATTAACTTGGCAAATGGGAATGTTGGTATCGACCTGAGATAGATCTGCCTGTGGCCAACACTCCAACAGTCAATAGTCATCACTTACCACTTCGGATGCCAAGAATTTGTCTTGGTGGTATTTGTTACACCCGGGGCTTCGTCGTCAAGTCCTAAACCCGTAAGCTAACCGCGTGTAGTAACACTTACCTGCAGTCGTTGACTGTCGTTGCCAAAGGGTTGCGGTCTTGGCAGGACGGGAGTCGTAACAGGACTTCCGTCGACACAAGACTGCCGTCGAAACTGGACTCGAGTCCAAAGGGCCAGGCCTATTAAGTACGTATACCTAGTAGTTAGAGAGTACGAACGAGTTGAGACTGGTTTACTAGCAAAGGTAACTCAGTAGTAACAATGTTGATTGATCACGAAGAACTGAACTAAGTACATGAACGAGTGTCCTTTTATATCTCTGGTCCCTGTATACCATGTTGGTACTTCGTATACCATTGCTTGGCGTGTATACCATCATGTGGGGTCACATAGCGTAGTTGATATCGGCGGCTCACTAGCCGTTTCGTTGTATACCAATTAATCAAGTCACCTAACCCACTCAAACAAAAGGCTTATAATTGAATGCTGAACGAATATTCAATTCAGTGAGGTGATATATATACAGCGTAACCCCCCTAGGACTACACATTATTAAGTTAATTATTATAATTTAGTCTATTTTAATCTATAGTTAATTATAATTAAAAAAATCTTGTAATCTTAATCTAATTAAGATCAGTTAGATTAAGCTACTCTAGTATATAGTGTGTGGAGAACCAATACAATATAGATATTTCTAATAAATATCCAATAGCTCTGTTTCCTAAAGATTATACTGTATAAGATCAGTCTTGACTGGATTTAATACTTCAACAGTTATACAAAGTACCGTGTCTATCAAAAAGAGGCTCGATGCAAGAGATACAGGCAGGGCTCTGTATTCCACAAGGCCGAAATATCAGATAATTCTGGATCATCGATACTAGACTGGCGTTTGGCCAGGTTAGGTTAGGTTATGGCTAGGTCACGGTGGGTAGGTTATACCACTCTAATCGATCCACAATACCCTGGGGTCACCTATATAGTATACCGCCGTTACATTAACTTATTCATACTATTAAGTATATATAATAGACCTATCTCTGGTACCTTGGACTAATATTTTACAGAGTATATTTATCTTGCCTTATAATCTCGCGGTCACATTACTATTGTGGATCACTAGTGGATTGTAATTATTGTTGTAAGTCGTATCTAACCAATATAGCTACCTAGTCGCAAAGCCCTTGGACGAAACCCCGGGTATAACGTGTAACACCTGTGAGTGCACCTTTAGAAATGTCGAGTATATTATATTCTGTACCTTCTGCTACAGCCCGCTGCTGTAAAAAGAGCTGAATCGGCAAAAATGGGAATAGACTGAATCCTCTCCTGGGAAATGTCTGAGGAACCCAGGGTATAATTAGTACTAAATTGTAGGTATTGCGACGGCAACACAATTGGAGAATCGAGGGCTAGTATTGCAGCAATATGTTCCAACAGCCTCTGGTGTATGAAGTGTCGTTTTTCCACTGCATGCTCCAACATCTCGGTCCACTTCTTAATGGAAATATCGAGATTCATTAATTCCTGCTCGCGTGCTAACATTCTACCCTTCCACTTGGGACCAATCCAAGTTGCGGACTTGAGATCCCGGATTTTCTGCTCTTGGAGAATGCGACGCTCTGATTGTAAGGAGATACATGTATCTTGGAGGTATTTGCAGTGCTCCTTTAATTTCTCTAGCTTCTTTTATCTGTCAGACTGATCCTCACTCAGAAGGATGATTGAAACAGTCAGAAGAGCATACCTGTGAAAATATTGCGACTTCATGTTTGCTTAGGACTTTAAGCTGCTCGGCGTGGCGTTTCGCATGATTTCGAAGTTCGTTCAATTCCGGCGCTGGCAGGGTCAAGTGAGCGTTGGGTGAGATCACCCCAAAATGAAGCATAATAGGTGAAAGTTGTTGCGCGTTAACATGGAATTCGGCTTGCCTCTGTCGCTCTTGTTCCGTAGCAGGTGGATTCGAAGGAGTGCTTCCCGGTGAATGTTCTCTGCGAAGGGAGTTGCCTGTGGCTGACGATAGCTGACGTCTACAGCGGTATACGAGTTGCTTGGATCCTTGTTGTGGTATAAGATAACAACAGCTGTTGGATGTAGGAGGGCTTTGTAGAGGCGTCATTGTGGGTAATGTTTTCGCCTCAGTTGGGAGCACCGGCAGGCGCTTTCCCATTTCAGATCTCAGCTCCGTGGCAAGTCCAGGCACATGAGAGGGAACCTTCGAACTATCCATGTTGTTCTTGGAGTCGTTATGCCTGGGGTATCCGTCATTCTTCGACAATGGTGTATCTCCTCGTGTACTGGAAAGAGCATTGGTAGCTTGGATGGGGTTGAGTATAGCTTTGAGAAAAGGGTTCTCGCTGGACCTGGCATTGGTTGGACCACTAGAATCATCGTTGATTGGATACCAACCGGGTATAGTTGCTGCAGGATTTATTAGTATATTCACGGTCTAAATTGCGCGATCCAGTTTAAGTTTGGTACGAACGGGAATCCATCTGATAAGGATGTTGTGGGACTTGGCTGATTTCACCAGGTGAACAGTCCTTCCGTCGCGTGCTAGATATGGGCCCAGGGCTGCTTTTGCCTCTTGCAGCCCATTCTGTGTGATCTGTCGTGATCCTATCCAGGCGAGCCTTTGACGCATTCGTGGGCTTGCTTGTAGCCCCTGTGCTACCCGCACCAAAGGATGCGAGTCTCTTGATAGCTGCCACACATTGTTGCCCTAGTTGATCTCGGACTTGACTGGGGGTGCAATCATTGCTTCGATACCCGGCCTATGTCAGTATTTGTAAGTTGCTAGTCATGTTGTGATATCCAATTGGTGAAGCTAGTGGACTTACTGTTGTGTTAGATTTCCCTGAGCGATCAGAGAGCAAAGGGTTATGCATACAATCATCTCGCAGCTCTGCCATGCTGGTGTTGGTAAACAAGTTACCACAAAGACGCAGCGGATATACTATAAAGCTGGGAAGGGAAATCTGAAGAAGCTGTCCATATAAGATAGTTCTAGATTACTACCTTTGATACCAATTACTTATATATCGTACAAGGTTCCCGAGACGAGCATTTTCTACTTCAATATTATGATACAATTACATTGTAGCGGCAACTGAACCTGCATCCGGAAGGACCTTCTGTCTCAAAGAATGTAACCCTTCCATATGTGCCGTCTCAGTAACACGAAGTATCGTCGGCTCCAGTGAGACGGCAATAACTTGAATAGGAAGTTTGACCGAAAGTCATGGCACCTCGTGACGTATCTGGCGGATGGCGAAGGGGATTTGGCATCGGCCTTGACTTAGTGTAGCTATCTTTCGAGCGGCTGATGCTAAGCGAGGTTCTTCGATGTTTCAGATTTCGAACCATACTCCTGTTTCCCCCCCAGCGGGAACAAATGCTCGTACATGTTGGCTAAGTCACAGGAGAAACAACATGATTCGTGGTTCGGGATTCAAACCGACATGGGCAGCCCCACCGAAAAAATTGTTGAGAACGAGAGGATCTCCACTTTGCAACTAAAAAGTCGTTACTTGGGCTGCAGGGGTTTGCGTGTGGTTCATCAGTACAATGCTTAAATGAGCAACTTTACGACATTTTGCATAATACAGTATTGGAGCTCATCTATATTATGCGTGCTACAATTATATCATATCCATGCGATCCAATACTTTCCCGGCTCAGAGCTAATCCTCTCACCTCCTCCGTTCGCCACTAGTGAAGGTCTGTGTAGCTCAGGCTGATCCTCCCTAAATATTAAACCCTAAATCATGGACGCATTAGCTTTAGTTACAGTTTGTTCTCTCGACAATCAAGGTATTGGGGATCCACCGCTGACAGATAGGGTCCTCGCTTAGGACTGACTCCACTATTCCCACGTGGACAATCTAGACAGAAGTGCGGAATAGTTCGTATCCTTTCCCGTGCCAACTCTGGATATCTGGCAGGTGGAGACACTTGCATTGTTTTATTTGATCGGGAAATACTACAGACATGGGAGTTGACCCCCAATCTGTAAAATTGTTGCTGTAAATAGCCTTTAGATTTGGCGATTATATGAAGCTCGATTCGCTCTATCTTAGTAGGAATATGATTCCCGATCGCATTTCCTGAATCACTCAAAGCCTTTCAATTCAACCTCCTAGCAAATAGGACTCTTAGTATATCAAATTTGCGACGTATCTGTAGTTCATCTGGTAGAGAGGTGATGTCCAAAACATTACAAATTTCTCCACATAGGGGCTCTGGAAACCAGCATCAGGAATGTGATACAGATGTCTTATTGGTAGTTGGATCGAGGAAGAATCGATGGTTTCCTTCCAAAGATGGCATAGCATCTTTCCCTCTTGAGATTTTAACATATTAATAATAGGGTTTAGACATTTTGCTACCCCTGTCACCGAGAGTTGGAAATACACTCTATTCAACACGTCCGATAAACTTTACTGCAAGGACTAGTAGACATCTAGCTCCATGGAAAACCATTTAACTCGGACGAACTGACCGGATTTAAACACTAGAAGTGGCCCTTAGTAGGAATACAACCAAGAACACCAAGTATTAACGTATAGTGGTACAAAATATTGTAAAGGAAGGACTTTAGAGGTGCGATGGGAGACTACGAATATTGCATTTCTAGACTTACAACCAGCACTACGTACCGAGGATACCTAGATTTGTATTTGTGTAGCAAGATCTTGGCTCTAACACGATCAGTCGGTGTAGTCTACCCATTCAAAACCCACAGCTCCTATTATACTTTCAAATGCCGTTGCTTGAGCTGATCCACAGCCTTCTGGCCAAGATCCCGAAAGCTGCCACCATTCATGAGCTGCAACACCGTCACATCGACGCCAAATGACTGTTTCCACCAATTACGTAGTTCGATTGCCACAAGAGAGTCGACACCAAAATCGTGCAGCGACAACCCCAAATTTGTGGCCTCATCGGCATGTCGCGTTGTATATATGGAAACTTGGCGAGCAATTTCTGTAGCTGCTCTTTCAGCACTAGACTGGTCTTGCAAAATTCCCGGGCTGTCATGTATAGCGGCAAGAAACGATTTAAGACCACCGCCCTCACGTTGGTCACCATCAGGAGTGGATGCATCTTTCTGGGTATGAACGCGACTCAACTCTGTCCATCCCCGTCCACCTTCGCAATTGATCAACCATTGGTCATTAAACGTCCAATGCGAGCCCTGGTAGCTAGCTATTTTAAGCTCTTCCTAAAGTCACTTGTGGAGCCTTTGCCCCATGGTCTC
>NW_015378729.1:0-9797 GCF_001204775.2 Aspergillus nomiae NRRL 13137
CACTCCGTACACCAAACAGCTCAGATCATTCCATGATTCGTGAAAGCGTCAAGAATAGATAAATATAGATACAGTAAGCATGTACACCGCACTTTAATTGCCAGTTTCGGTTTCAATATCGGGCTCCCGGCCAGTCAGACTGCCAGTGAACCTCTTCCTCACTTTCCGCAGCGCAAACTTTGCCTCATTGCGCGCGAAGACCGCGTTACGAGCTGGTTTCCACTGCATCAGGCCGCGCTGCTGTCGTTGCTCACTGCGTCGATTGGCCTTTTTCGTGTGCTTATTCTCCTTACTTGAGCTAGCGAGACTATCTTCGGTGGTGGAGGGTGGAGTGCCCGTAGAGGATAGCTGAGAGCCATTCGCAGTAGAGAGTCGTTGTTCAGTGGAGTTCTCAGTCCTGCTCGATGAGGAGGAGGAGGAGGAGGAGGAGGAGTCTTCTTCTTCATCTTCTTCTTCTTCTTCGGGGTGTACAGCCTCCACGGAATGGCCACCAGCGGAGTACGGTGGATTGTCGCGGCCGGGTTCGGCGACCTTGTGTCCGTCGTGGTTCATGAATGCGCTGGGGTCGTTGCCGAATGCACCGCTCCAATCTTGTCCTTGTTTGTCGATCCATTGGCGCCGCTCTTTGGGGTCGGCGTGCTTCAGGACGTCGCGGCCGTCGACCAATGATCTTTCATGCATTTGTTCTGTTTCTTCTGGGACCTCGAGGGAGATGCTTCGGGGCCGGACACCTTCGGCGATACACGCTTCCCATGTTTCGTAGGTCTCGCGGGAGTGATTATCCACTACGTACCGTTCATGAGACTCATCGATGCCGGGTGTGAAGCGGCATGTGAACTGGAGCCGACCGATGATCTGGAGATCTTCTAGTCCTGGCTCTCGTTTGGCTTCCCAGTTTTCTTCCGTGATGTAGTTCTGGGTGAGTCGTTTCCCGTTCTTCGTTGACCAGAGGGGCAGATCGACGGGGGTATCTTCGTTGTCTACCAGGTGCTGGAGCCAGATGATTGCGTATGCTGTAGCGCCATGTTTACCTGGTGAGTAAAACTCAAACACAACTGGAGATCTGTAACGGTGTTTTACGGGGAGTCGGACACTCTTGTGGAGAGATCCGTTAGTCAAGTCAAAAGAAGTGTCCTGCCCTTCGATCGAAGCCACGGATCGTGGGATCTTGCCACTGCTGCCACCCGTCCGTAGCTTAATCTTGGCTCGATGGTTGAAGTTCTTCGCGATGATCTTATCTGAGGCAAACTCGAACGTACCGACATCCCATCCAAGCATGTTTGGAGGGAGTCGAGTTTCAACATGCCGTAAGAGTAGAGAGATGCGAATTCGCCCGTATCCAATGCCACCATCAAGAGGGTACCATCGGGTAACCTGCGAGCTCGTTTGGAGGATTTCTGATAGCTTCAGAGGGACCACTCCCAGAATTGGATCATGCTCTCGGTAGCGTTGATCCCGAACAGTCACGGTGACGATGGCTGATCGCCAGTCTCGAACAAATCGCTCCGTGCCTGCATTGAATATGGGCTTTGAGCTGACAGCTTTCGGTCGGGTACGGTAGACCTGCAGATTCACCAATTAGCTTCAGTTGTTGTTGTTAAGTGAAATAGGTTGGATCGAAAATTACCAACTGATCATTCAAAATAATCTTGCAGTAGCTGGTCGGAAGATCTCCTCCCTGTTCTTCCGTATTCTCGCCATATGGCTTTGCCGGTTCGTATTCTCTTCCTTTTCGATACCGGCTTCCCTTAATGTTTGCAAGTTGGAGGTTCACAATTTGGTGTACCACAACACTAAGAATACCACTAGGCCAAAGCGGGTCCGGTGGCGTGTGAGTGATAGCATCCTCCTCCTCGTTGGTGATGACCCCTTTATCATCTTGGAATTGAGGGTTGTCCCTGAGGTTCTCGGGTAAGTCTTTCTTCTTGCCGTCGGTCCTTAGCTCTGGCCTCAGTTTCGGTTTTCCGAAGAAGCCGACTTCCCAGTGTAGCTCACCAGGCATCTCGCTGCCCTCGTTGAGACCCTGCAGCTTAGATACTTGGGGATACATCCGCGCTGGATGTTGGATCATCTCACGGATCGGCAGCTCAACCTTACCCACGATGTCATCTGCCGTGTTGCGATCTGAATCCCATAGCTCAACACTTAGGTTCTCATCGGCATTGATAAGTTCCGGATTCACAAGTAGTGCCGCAGTTTCTTCCCATACTGGATTCAAGTCGTCTGTAATCACCCTTGTACAATACATAGGCTTGCCGTACTTCGAGAAAGAAAGATTTATGTATGGGTCACTACCACCACCATAGCTGCCACGTCTATCCTGCTTGCTTAGTCCGATTGCACGGTGGATACGAACCCACATGATACCCAATGCTTCAGTCTCCTTGATAATATCGTCGCCTTTGAGTATCATACTGAGGTCCATTGTCATCGATTTGGGAGCCGCAAACAGACCACACGCCGTACCAATGGCATAGTTGACGAAATTCGAGATGAGAGGAAGGTTCAAGATATTGACACCAGCTTTGAACATCGGCATACATCCGGCTCTGATGTGAGGGATTCCCACAAGGCTGAACGTCATATCCTTCATAAAGGGTGCTTCGGGCATCAACTGAAATCTGATCCGCACAGTGCCAACCATCTCAATCAACTCCACAAACACAGGGAAAGGAACTCCAAAGAGGCCTCTGATACCCAGATAAAAGACTAGCTGCATATGCATATTGCGCGCTTTGGACGAAGCGGTTTGACCGGACGGTTTTGCGTGGTAGGCAAAGGAAGCTTCTATATTATAATAACTGCCGCCCTCCTCCATGGCAGCAGCTTCATGAGGGTCTTTATTCTTGAGATTCTCTTCACGAACATTGTCCTTAATGTGCTGTACGTGCTCATCCGGAAGAGCTCGCAAACTAAGTATCCGCAAAGGGTTGTTCCCTTGGTCAATCTCGGCAATTCGAACGTTCTCAACCACGCTAGGGGCGGACGCCTGCATAATGTCCTCGATGGTATCGGCAACAGGCGACAGCATGTCCGGGTTAATCAAGCCCCATATCACTCCGAGAAACGAGTTCATCCACTCAACAGATTCAGGCAGGAGATTAGCAATAGCCTAGAGGGTGAGATATTAGTACGTTGAACATCAGACGAAGACAGAAGTTTAGCCTACCATTTGCCCCCGGAGTTGCTCGCTGCTCCATTCCATCTCTCGCCCACTCCGAATCACTTCTTGTACCCACAGCCACACACCACTTGCAATGCAGGCAGCCAAGGGGAAGAGAGCCCATAGCGAGCCACCAAACATTCGGCCCACAAAAAGGATTCCAAATACAATCCCTATGCAAAGTCCAGTCCCTCTTTTCTCTAATTTGTCATACATAGGCTTGTAGGAAATGGATGGGGTTGGATGAAAGAGAACATTCGTGATTTCGCCGTGGAGAGGGACGTCGGAAGTAGTACCCTCTGCGATGGGGTCGGGGGGGGCTGTTATATCCTGACTCTCTTTGTAATCCTTGAGGCTTTGGCTTGGCGAGGTCCTGACATCCTTTATTTTTGCATGAACGGTCAGTCTGGGCTAGCCATAAGAGAGCTAATTCGTGCTGGGGTACTAACCGTTGGCTTTCCAAGGTTGGCATTGGGGACGACCAACTACAGCAAAATTCAGTAATCGAGCGGTTTTGATATGCATAGAGCCACGGTATTATGAGATGCATACCTTTGGATTCTTCACTACTTCCATCGAATCCGCATCCTGGTCTTCGACCTCTATCTCGCGACCAGTTGTCGGGTCCGTAACCATACGGGTTTTACCTTTGCCAGGTCTCTTCCGCGGCTTATGAGGCTTCGCTTCTCCACGAGCCTCTTCCTCCTTTTCCCTCGCCGTGACAACCTTCTCATGGGCCTTACGGTCCTGCTTGTCTTTTTCCAAATGCTCTAGGAACTTTTGAATGGTGGGAACGGGGTTGTGTGTACCATAATGTTCTCCTACCCGGTGGTGTTTGGGAGAATCACTCCCAGTAGTTTGGGGCCCCATGCTGACGGTAGGCTTAGAAATGGTGTCTATTGGTAGAAGCTATGGATGGGCGGAAAAAAGATCAAAACTGAGAAACCATGCAAGTCAAACAGCGACCCGAGCTTTCATTCTAGATTTAGACGCCCTGAGTCCTGTATTGGGCGGAAATCAAGAGAGCCAGAAGGAATTGAGTTAAAACGGAAGTGAAGATGAGAGGGTATTTGAAAGGCAATGAGTGGGATCTACCTAGTCTGTGCCTTGCGTGAGAACAGCAGCTGTGGTGAAGTAATCGCATCGTCCAGCCCTACCAGAGCAAGAACTACGTCATTGTGGAGGAACCCCCAAACGTCAGCCAATGTCCGGTGGAGTTGGAAGGTGTATGGACGGTCCACTAGTAACAAGAAATAAGGGTCGCACTTGAAGTTAGAAATATAAGCTGAAGGCACCAAGATATACACAGGACTAGCACTAACTTTGCTCCAGGATTCCCGATGCCATGTGGATGTCACTGATTCGGACCGTCTCTCATCAAGGCGAAGATGGTCTTGGCATATACACAGTATGATGAATTGGCCCATTGAAATCGATTGATATCGCCAACAGCTGCTGGTATCCTCGTTCGAGTAAGCTTTTTCTTTCTCTGGACTGTTATAATATGAGACCACTCATCATGAATGCAGATAGAATGGTTGTCGCTCAATGTCTTTGAAGGGAATGCTCTGTGAAACATCCCGGCTGGTCGCAGCACGGGACGAACCTTGAGTGATGATGTCACACTCCGCCTATCTATTATTGAATCTTCTTTGTACATTAAAAGATCGGCCATTCGAATTGATGAGATTGCGTGTTCTCCGGAGTATGTATGTATATGTTCTTGAAATGATCGAAAGAGTGGTACTATATAATTAGTAGCCAATTTTCCAAGCAATATATATAATACGATACTGCAGAACAGTATTAGTAGGTAATCGACTTATGTGAGACTTCATTCACTTTTATGGTGCTACAGATGTATAAATCTCACGGTGAAAATATATAGATCATATTCTGAAGCCATCTACACCTGATTGGAACTGTCGACGGCTGTACTTCAAGGTAGTCACTTGAGCACTAGTTATACCAATGTCTTTTGGGAAGGAAGCCAGATCATTCTTCCAAGTTAATGCGTAGAAGCATATATATACTCGCATATCACCAATTGAATCAAGACACAAGCCAGGAAATTGCTTCTCCCTATACTTACCTTCCTAGTACCTACCTACGATTACTATGTAGGTATCTACTTGGACCTTCAAGTCATTGTATCTTCCATTGAACTTGATCCGCTATCCTTACTAATCAGCCCCATAATTGCACGTCTAGCGAATAGGAAAAAGGAATCGTTCCAGCCAACGCCAAGACTTGACATCAATCACTTTCATGTGGCCGAAAGACCAACAACATCATCCGCAACAGGTCGTCGTTATCTATAACCTAAGCTGTGCCAACTCACTAGCTGGTACTAGCGTATCTTGCACGTACTACATACCTATCAATATAGTACGAAGTTTATCGTGAGCACGAATCCTCGACGTCGATCGAAAAGAGTCAATCCACAAAATCCCCGAGAATGTCTTCACCAGATGAGTCGCCAGCTCAGCGAGCAGCCCGTCTCCGACGTGAGCGCCGTGAAGCTAAAATCAAAGAGGGTGGTGCAGCGCGTTTGGATAAGATTACTAGTCTCAGCGGACGTACACCCGCAAGCAGTACGGACTCCCCTTCTTTTGTCTCTGTTGCACTCATTACCCTGGTCTCTGGGGGTCGGAGAGCGGAAGCTAACTTCAGTTCTGCAGTGCGTGAAGAGGCGTCTCCATCGCCATCGCCAACCCCCCAGTCTCCTGCACAGATATCATCTACGCCAGAGACCGAAAAGCCTCAACCGCAACCAGCACCAGCACCGACACCAGCATCAGCACCAGCCCAGCCAACGTCGAACCCCGAGCCTCAGTCTCCCGAAAATCTACAAGCACAACAAGAGTTATTCCGCGCCCTTCTACGCCAAGGTGGACCATCATCTTCTGAGCAGGGCCCTCAGGAGGAGGATCCCACAATGCAAATGCTCAATACCTTGATGGCAGGAATGAATGGGCAAGATCAAGCTGCCGGCGGCGGAGCTGGTGGCGGAGCTGGTGGTGGTCCATCACCCGCCGAACTCGTGTCTGCCCTGGGGCTCCCTCCGTTTGTCGCGGATCTGCTTGGAGCTGCAACTCACAAACCTACCGATGAGGAGAAGAAAGAGGTCCGGACGTGGAAAATGCTGCACCTACTGTTTGCAGTCGCAGTCGGGATCTACTTGCTCATGCTCATCGGAACTTCGGTTTCCACCTTCGGTAGCCAGCCACCACCTCCTGCCACTGCACAGAACCCATTCCTTTATTTTACCACGGGAGAAGTGGTGTTGACTGGCGCGAGGTTAATGAGCAAGGGTCGGACTGGGAGAGCTGCCGGGATAATGCTTTGGCTTCAACTCTTCCAGGACATAGTCCGCGACGGTAGCCTTGTCGTGTTCTTGCTGGGGATGGGCGCTTGGTGGAGCCGTGAGTGGACGGTCTATTAAAGATGATTTGTGTTCGTAGTCATGCACGTTACTACTATTATTCTGTTCTGATCTCTTCAGATCCTGCATTGTAAGCTGTGATGGTACTCATATGAAAAGCGACGGTAACTGAAGCTATGAACTCCTGTTTTATGATTTGAATTGTTAATCATTATATCTCCATTATTGGTAGAATTCGCACTTATTTCTACATCTTACATCCTGTTGTAATGTGGTGGATTATTGATTATTTGCAAAACAAACTCCTGGTTTTCCTCCAGCCATGGTGGATCCAACCATTACTATGTGTCAACGTCTTACGGAACCATCCAGATCGTGTTATTTAAACAATAACCTTTTATCTTCTCTGCTTGTTGTACAATTTGGGATAGGACAAATCACAGCAGGCGGTAACGGCATCTGAGTGTTACTTCATGTTGTGTCATGCCATATGTGTATCAGGGTACTGGCGACAGATATATCAATTGCTGGTATAGGGTAAACCTAAAGCGGATGACACTTTTATTTTCCACTCTTTGTTCCCGACAGACTGCATAGCATCAATATATTACGGAGCTGTGATAGGATAGGGGCCGGTATACCTTGGTGGATTATCCGGGTTTGGCGATCTAGTCCTCAAGCTGGCCTTGGGGTGACGTATACGTACCTCAATATAGATAGTGTCATGCATGAGGTTGTATGTTCAGCCGTGCGTCTAGAATCATGATCTGAAATCCTGCAACAGAAAGGGGGTTTAGGATACGATAATAAGGTTCAAAAATAGCATGCATCGAAACAAAGGTCTCTCCGCCACCTGTCTCCAGACAGTATCCTAACTCGTGTCGCAGGTAACTGGTGTTATGGGCACTCCAGAATATGGACTACTGGCGTAGCGGCGTGCTGCTACATGATCAAGACAGGCTAGCGAAAGAGGCGCTCATAGCCTGAATGTTCCGAGTCGACTGTCACTAAGCAACGCTAGAATCCCAACAGGGGTATCAAACGCGCCATCACTTAGTGTGGAATTGGGGAGTGGAAGAGCAGGGATACCGACCGGTATACTATACTAGTATTCATCCTAGTCAGTCATCAATCACCATTGGTTTGCAGATAAGCCGTCAAGTCAAACCAAACCCACACTGAAAGTGGTTCGCGCACTAGAGTAGCGGTGGAATGAAAATCAGGCCCACCGGGTGCGGCACAAGAGCCAACCCAGCTTTGCTGTTTTAAGCAAGTCCAGTCAGTCGAGATTTGATGAGATTGTGCTATGTTACACTGAAGTTGCAGTGAATGTGGATTGCGACGATCAATGTAGCCTCCGGCGTAAGCTCCGTACCCTAATTTACTGTGTATAAATTATGACAACGGATGTACTCCGTACAGTACAGAGTACTAGCAGTAGGTCCGACGTAGTACCCACGTAGTATGAGCAGGGGGGTGTTTATTTGAACACAGGCGAAGGAAGGAACGAAGAGTACGTTATTAGAGGCTAACGCAAGTGGTAAGGAGAGAGTGGGTTCGAAGTCGGTACCAGAGTCAACTAAGAAATAAGATGGTGTGAGTTTCGACGAGTTAGATGATCCTCAGTAGCCGCTAACCACCACTAAATCAGTACCTAGTAGGAGGCGTGCCTGAGGCCGCGCTGAACAGGTGACGATCCGTTTTCCCGACGTACTCCGTAGGTGAACGTAGAAGAGCAAAGCACGCACTCGGAACAGGAACAGGATGAAGGGAAGATAACCTTATAAACAGGGACGATTAACCATAACCTCGGTGTTCGTCACGGTTAACAGAGATGCCCCGGCTTCCGTGTGGCCGTCTCGGAAGAGGCGAACTAGTGCCTGGAAACCCAGGCAGGGAGAGCCGAGCGTTGATCATTCTCCAATGCACACTGTACACAGTGCTCCGTACGCCGGAGGAGGTGGTCGTACGTACTAGACTTTCTGATGTTCGCGTTGCCGACCTCTCTCCACATTGCCCCTCCCTTCATTATGATAGGTGGTCGCAAAAAACCACAATCTTCTTCTCGTTCGCAACAGAGTTCTACCCACAAAAACTCCCCACAGTCGTGGAGAAGTCCTAGAGCATGTACTATTTGATCGCATTTTGCTACTTGGCCGAAGCTTAGAATAGATTCCGTGATGATCAAAAAGAGCGATGGAACATGATTTACTCTCTTAGGCAAGTTAGGACCATACTCTGAGCGATGAGCATAATATATGCATGAAGTAATCAAAGAATTTTCACCTGTCAGTAGTGGTAAAACGTGGGCTGTCATCGGCTTAGCGCTTTTACTCCCTTCGGTAAGTGATTTGTACTGCCGAGTCTTTAGTTTTCGACCCTTGCCATAACTGCCCAATACTGTACCTTGTTTCTAGGTACCTTGTTTCTTATTACCATGTATTATTATCAATCTTAATATCGCCCACGACAACATCGACTGTGTAGGCACATCGAGATATTTCCTACCGAATGAGGTACTATACTGTTTGTAACCGCCGCAAACAGCATTGGAATCATCATGGGAATGTTTTCAACCTGACCACTGGTGCTCTCCCGCAGTTTATTTTGTTTGTATTGTATTGTATTTGATTTTATTAGGCACACCTTAATCTGAGCCTAAAGCAGTAGAGTATCTAAGAGACTCAAAGTTTCCACCCCGCAGATGATGAGAAGTTACGAGATTACCCCTCCACTTCTATGGCTCGGCAGCTGCTCTTGTGATCCGTCCCAACCAATAACCAAACATGTGGGAATTCCGATCCGCTGGGGCATTGACACCCTGCGTAACACTTGAACAACTCCAGATCCATTGATCATTGATCTGGGCCCATGGACCCGGGGGCACTGTACAACCCGAGCAGAACGGTAAATCAAGGGGTCACAGCGGAGAGCGAGCTCAGGACTAAGGGCAAATTAATCGACGGATGATCTTGATCTGGTTTTCGCCATGACCCTTAACTTTTTGAATACCCAAGGACAAACCAATTTCGATAATGCTGACGCATCATTGGCATCGAGAATCCTTTCCCCGGAGCAACGGAAAGGGAAGCTGTCACCCTGCGAGCCCCGCATGGCCGAGTCTAACCATTTTCGACTTGCCGCGTTCGGACCAATGCGAGTTGGTTTAGACTGTACAGGTACTTTCAAGTTGGTACCTCCAGTAGGTAAGGTGAATGCTGTTATTGGTTTGCTTGGGGGCCAGAGGGT
>NW_015378730.1:0-9792 GCF_001204775.2 Aspergillus nomiae NRRL 13137
CGGAATGATTGAGATTAGTATGGAAAGCCCTAAGATTCTCAGTACTTGATGAGGTATGACTATATTGACCTGAAGCAATACAGTGAATGGACTATTTTACTAGTACTTGATTTATGAGCTGAGAGCGTGATCAGAGCAGGACGTGGGTGTTGATGTTTTGGCCTTACTGCAGTCTACGTTGTGTTTGACCACGGGTCCGTTCATATTCACTTCTATTTGACTGACACAAGATAGCAGCTTGGCATTTCGTTCTCTGTTGATTCCACTATTCTCCACCTCCACTTGTTGGTCTTTCAAATTGGCTATCTTACAGCTCACCCTAACCTCATTCTGACTTCATTAAGCAACTACTGGAAGGAGAGACAGTATACTGTGCTTTGGCATACTAGCTTCTGCCTACAGATCCATTTAAAGCTGGGCTCTGTCGAATGCGATATGGAAGGTACCTCTAGTGGAAATAAAATCGTTGTGGCTGTGGATTTTGGTACGACCTTCTCAGGTGTTGCGTGGGCCTCAGAGAGCAATGCAGGTCATTTCCCCCTCTACACTGTGGCCTCGTGCTGACAACTGTTCAATCCCGAGAGACATTATGTTATCAATCAGTGGCCACAGAGTCATTCTACTTCTCTCGGTGGAATGACAAGCGAAAAAGTGCCGACTGAGATCGCATATGAGTACGGGGAATCTGGGCCGACTTGTTTGTGGGGATTCCAGATTTACGATAGCATGCCCCGTATTCAATGGATCAAGCTTGGATTTGCTGCTGATCAGAAGCTTGGTTTAGCCTCGCGCCTCTCCTTCAGCTACCCAGACTCCCGTCGAGTCCCCGAGCCATACCACTCTTCGTGTGAAGATGTGGCGACAGACTACCTCCGGTGTTTGCATAAGCATATCATCGAGACTTTGAAGTCTAAGATTGGCTCTTCATTCGATGGTATGAGCCTGGAGTTTGTTCTAACTGTTCCAGCAATGTGGCCCGACAAAGCCAAAATGACTACCTTTCGATGTGCAGAGAAGGCAGGCTTTGGTGAAAAAGGTACAATACGTCTAATCTCCGAGCCTGAAGCCGCTGCAATCCATGCGTTGAATGCATCTAATCCTCATGGATTAGACGTTGGTGACACTGTTGTTCTTTGCGATGCGGGCGGTGGTACGGTTGATCTTATAACATACTTCATCGTTGAACTGGAGCCTCATCTGCGTTTTAAAGAAGAAGCTTCCGGGGATGGTTCACTCTGTGGCAGTACTTTCTTGAATAGGCTATTTGAAAATTTTCTCAAGAGCCGATTATCCTCAATCCCAGGATGGGGCCGTGATACACTAGAGGAAGCAATGCAACGCTTCGAGATGGCCATAAAGAGAACTTTCTGTGGAGATGTAGCCCAGGATTCTATGATACCCGTTCCCGGAATTGCAGATGACAGCGCCATCCATGTTCATCGAGGTCGACTCAGGGTAAGCGGACAGGAGATGGCTGACCTGTTTAAACCCATTCTCGAAGAGGTTCATCGTCTTGTGGATAACCAAGTGAAGAGCTCGAAGAAAAGAGTGAAAGCACTATTCTTGGTTGGGGGATTTGGACAGAGTCCGTACCTTCGCAGGTATCTTCGCGATGCTCTTCCTCAAGACATAGAAGTACTGGCTCCAGTTGATGGGTGGACTGCAGCTGTCAGGGGCGCTTTGATGAAATCTCTTGGGGAGATATCTCCTTTCGCAGCCAAAGCCTCAGTTGATTCACGAGTAGCCAGAAAACACTATGGTATCATCTACGCGACGAAGTATGAGAGTGATATCCATGACCAAAAGAAAAGGTATGTGCAGCCACAAGGTTCTACCTTACCTTCAAATTAAACAATGCTAGATACTGGAGTGATTGTTATGGGCATTATCGCATTCAAGTTATGAGATGGTTTATTCGGAAGGTGCGATAAGTCTGCAAAATGCTGAGATGATAACCACTAACGGACTTTCCAGGGAGATGAGATCAAAGAAGCCGAGCCAATTAGGACCTCCTTGTTCAGCCACCGACTGTGTAGCGATGGGAACTTTGACTCAATCTGCATCAACCTTTATGAGCTGGATACCCCTGTCGAAGAGGCTCCCCCTAGGTACTACAATCGCCGTAAGTTTAATCTCAGAGATACTGGTGTGGAAACCGCAGTTTGCATCTGCTAACGATTGTTTGTCAGGTATAAAGAAACTTGGGGTTCTAAATCCAGATCTTGATGCAATTGAAAAGGCCCGCATCCCAGTGCGTCTTGGTCATGATAAAAAAAAGTATTACGAAGTCGATTATCAAATACAGGCAACTTATTTCTCAGCTCACTGTGAATATACCCTCTGGTATGAGGGTAAAGAGCATGGAACCGTGCGGTTCGACTACGCTTGATGAATTCTCTCTCTATTTCCTGGCTATGATACTGCTTTGAATCAGCACCAAAAGCTTCTTATTCTGATCTGCATGTCTAATGGAGACATCCCGAAAGAGAAGAGAGAGGGGGAAGAAGCAGAGATGTGATGGGGCTTCCTCTAATGCAGGCTTTCTATCATCGATAGGTCACGGCGATATGCATGGTTCAATCGAGTTCGTTGGTTAGGATTCTATTCGTGAAAACGTGTCGATAACTTCCCAGGGCAATTTCGTTCTCACCTCTTTTTCATGTTTTGGTGGGGGGTTAGTTTCGTTCTCTGCTATTTTATCTCTGAGTACCATCTTCTTTCTCATAGCGCCAGTGCTTTTTAGGAAACAACACTTAGGATACCCTAGCATAGTCTCTGCTGTCCCTCTGCATTGACCTGATAAGTAGTTAGAATTTGACTAGCGCTGAGTGATTCTGTCCTGTATACCCTAGTACAAGGCGTGCCTCGGGAGCATCTCATCTTGATGCCTTGGCCTGTTCTGCTGCTTAGTACCCGGCTGAGCGCTACGTATGCTACCTAGTATACACATGTTCTGCTAAGGTTCGTATCAATAGAATTAAGATTCCTTCATTCAGGTATGCGATGATGAATTTCCGGGAAGTATACAGCTTCTCCTAAACCCCTTCTCCCAAGACGAGAAGAAATCCTCTCCGCAGACACCCATGTTCTATTATACACGGATCACACCACACTGACAGACCCTACGGCCTTGATATGGACAATAAATCACAATGGTAGTCCTAACACAAACAATTCAGAAGACCTGCTCTGGACATAACTCCATAACCGCCCATACGCCTGCAACCTATACACCAACCGGCAAGATTCGGGAGGAAATTGCCGTCAGATATAATAGAGGATGCCAAGATTGTAGAAAACCAGACAACAACGGAATTATAATGATCGAGAAGATTCAAACTCTCCAGGTGGTCTCTCCACCGTATGCTTGTTTCTCTTAACTGCGTATCAAGGACAAACGCGCGTTCAGCCCAATCCACCCCATGCGCCACGGATTCTCCGAGCAAGTTGGATGTCCTTCTGCATAATGGTTACTCGCTTCGCGTGTATAGCACACAGGTTGGTGTCCTCGAATAGATGCACAAGGAAGGCCTCCGCGGCCTCTTGCAGCGCCATGATAGCTTGCGATTGCCAGCGCAATTCAGATCCCACATCTGCGGGGAGTAGATCCAATGCGACTTCGCGCACAAGTCTTGCGAATGGGAGTTTGCGGAGAAGGAGGTCATAAGAGCGTTGATATTTGCGGATTTCCTTGAGGGCAACAGTACCCGGCCTGTAACGGCGGTGACGGCCTTTCGGGGTAGGATCGCCAGCTAGCAGTATATCAGTATGATCAGCTCGTAGGTTTAGAGATGACAGCTGAACGAAGAGGGTTGATGGGTGCACATACGTTGGACATCTGATTTTCTCGATGCACCGGCCGGTCGCTTACCCCCTCTGGCGCCTCCAGTGGACTTGCGCCCTCGGGTCGAAGGCGAGGCTTTTGCGGCTGCATGGGATGGTCCTGCAGCTGGGCTTTCGTCTCCGGCACCGTCCGCCTTTTCTCGCGGCGCGGCGGTTATCTTGCGGCCCCTTCCTGTCTTTGGTGGCATGGTGATGACAAGACTTCAGCGACTAAAAATAGATTATTTGATAGATGTAAAAGTGAGTCAGTTGGGATGTGAGGGGGCAATTGTACAGGTGCGGATTTCCATGCGACCAAGTAAGTCGTTGGAGTTCACACACACACACTCTCTCTCCCTTTTAGGTTGTTTGTTTTTGCGCCGATGTATGCAAAAACTCGGAACAAGAACTTTGATTTCTTTTGGGTTACGGCACAACCCCTCTAGTCACCCAATTGTGGTAGGCGACAGCCGTTGGAAAAGGCCCGGTCTTGCGAGGAGGGGTTCACTGCTCAAAAAAGGTCCACCGGTAGGGAATTGGGTGGTTGGAAGCACTCGATAGCCGACTTGGGCTCTGATATGCGCCGCTTTGCCCAGCCTTCCGATTAACGCGTCGAAGCGTGTCTTTTCCCCGCACAAGCGCGCGGCTGCCGCACCGGAGGACACGTGATGATAGTGACAGATGCCACCGCCCTTAAAGTGGAAAAGGCCACCTGGAGCTCTTCGTCTCCGCCTTTCATAGTGCCGGGATATATGGTGTCTTGTTCCGCAGCCGACCGTTGATCATCTGGATAGCTATCGCTCTCCACACCGTCCTGCGTTTACCCTTCTCGCATCCCTGTCTACCGTTCAACGCCGCTCGCAATTGCCTTTCAGCGATCATCCTGCAATAGTCTGGCGGCCTGCGACTCTAAACAACTTCCAGCGTGATGGCCGCCATCTGGGGTAATGGGGGCCAAGCAGGGCAGTTTCCCCTCGAACAGTGGTTCTATGAAATGCCTCCGGTGACGCGCTGGTGGACAGTAGCCACTGTAGCTACATCTGTACTAGTGCAATGTCATATCCTGACCCCCTTCCAGCTATTTTACAGCTTTCGCGCGGTCTATGTCAAGTCCCAGGTATGTATCTCACTGGCGAGTTTGGTGGGTCGCATAAAGAGGTGAGCGCAAGACGCTGACGGTATCGCAGTACTGGCGACTTATTACAACATTTCTCTACTTCGGGCCGCTTAGTCTAGACCTACTGTTCCATGTCTTCTTCCTGCAGCGGTACTCGCGCCTTCTCGAAGAATCATCCGGCCGATCCCCAGCTCGTTTCTCCTGGTTGCTCTTCTACGCCATGGCCTCTCTCCTCCTTCTTTCCCCGTTCCTCTCTCTGCCATTCCTGGGCACTGCCCTCTCTTCCAGTCTGGTGTATATTTGGGGTCGCCGGAACCCTGACACCCGTCTCAGCTTCCTCGGTATCCTGGTTTTCACGGCCCCGTATCTTCCCTGGGTATTGATGGCATTCAGCTTGGTGGTCCACGGCATCGTGCCCAAAGACGAGATTTGTGGAGTGGTCGTTGGTCATATCTGGTATTTCTTCAATGATGTCTATCCGTCTCTTCATGGCGGCCACCGCCCCCTGGACCCTCCAGGATGGTGGATCCGGCTATTCGAGTCTAGGGCCAGCGCGGGAACCGATACAGCCAACCTGAACCGCGATTTCGCCGCCGCTGCGGCACCTGAGGTCCGATGAGATGTACAACACCCGCGGACCAAGCTTTGGATCACGAGATCTACATAACGTCCGGCAATGATGCGAGCGCAGTGATCGTCTTTGGATCCTTTTTGGATTATACATTGAACTAGTACCGTTTGCAATCCCGTCGCATGCATTGGTACACAAGGTGATGCGATTGAAGTGGTGAAAACCGGGGGAGTTTTGTAACACTTCCACTTCATTTCTTATTCCTTCTTTCGTCGACTGCGCGGCTTGGGGATTGATGTGCAGCTGACTGGTTTCCTGGAGGCGGGCCATAGGACCTACAGCGAGACCATCTCGCCAACCATCTAGGACGTTGATATCGCTTGTGGGGAGGTAATTGAAGCGGGAGGGGATGCTCAAGGCTTCTGTCACCAATCGTATGTAATCTGTAATCCATAGAATAGAGCAGTCATCAATGCGCAGTGACTTGGTAGTCGATACTGAGAACGTGAACCCGTTGGTCTTACGGTACCGAACGCATTTCTCATAAGTTTGGAGGGATGTGTCAGTCAACTTGAGGATGTTTGTAACATCCCCAACATCAGGTACTACACCAAACAGTAGAGTGCCATGGACATAACTCGGCGTTGGCCGGTGTGCCTTTTCCTTACGACTTCCTCCCCGCATCAGTTCCTCCGCACTGCTTCTGCCCAGAGTGACGTCAATTCCTGCCTCTTTCCGTATCCATTGCTGGGAAGTCCGAAAGAACTGATAAGCGAGGAAGCCACCGTCCCAAACTTCGTCTCACCCCGCCTTTTTGCTTCCCAAGTGGCTTTTCTTGGCTGATGTATAAGGAAAGTTATTGATTGGCGAGACTATTGCTTTCCTGTTCTCCAGGATGCTACCAGACTGCTGAGTGGCTGCCAACTTTTGGCTAAACTGCGCTTTTTTTTTTTGACCCCTCTAGGGTTGAGGCGGTGGGGGTCGTTCTAGAGGGTTTCATGTAATGTTCTGTGTCTGTAACTACGAAGAGAGTTGGGATAGTGCCGCGAGTGAACAATAATAGCGGAGCGTGAAAAGCGCTCTTGCTATAAGTTTGATTAACTGTATCTGGCAAGGGAGACTGACACCCAAGAAAATCTTGAGGCGATCTTTGTGTGGTGTGAAATTGACGATTGTCGAGTGGAAAGTCTCAATGTAAGCATGCGCCCATGGTTAGGGCGATTCTCAGTCTTGTGTTGGCGGTAGTACCTGCTTTCAACGACTTGGCGTTATCAATCGTATGGGGTTACGTTACACGTGCCAGGATTGTTGGTTGGGGGACTAAACAGCGCACATGGATTCTGTTGCCCATCAACCAGACGCTATCGGACTTGGGCAACGCACAGATTCATGTTCCCAAGTCTTGGATTGGGACCACCTCGTCCCTCAGATGAATCGAAACACCCCAGAAGATCAAAATCCATGGAAACTGAATGGAATGGCTTTCTGTCCACGCGTCTGACAGTCGCCAAAAAAGGTCCACTAGGCCAACGAGAACCCGGTGTGATTTGAAGACCGCGTGGGCGCAAATATCTGGCACCGCCTCCTACATGCGCAAAATGGATCAAGTGGGTCAACACAAGCCCGCCGTTGATTCCCTTTGGCGACTATTGAGGGCCGGTGGTTGGCTGGGCGGAGAGACTGAAAGTGGAAAATTAAATAAAATAGGCTGAAGAAAAGTAGGTCTACAGTAAGTTTTTATCTTTTATAGAAGAGAGTCAGCCAAGTGGAGCAACAAGCATTGTCAGCCTGAGATAGGGAGAGAAACGTCTGAACATACTGCTTACTGCCCGGTACTTCCCTACCAGGTAGTATCCGTCAGACTATAACCCCCTGTCTGATGGACTGAGGCACACGGTCAAACATTAGTCAAACATATTTGACGCATCTTTGGGGCTTCGATAAGCAGGCAGTGGCTGTAAGAGGTTTGGCGGACTTCGAGTGGGAACTGTGGAGCAATCGGCATCGGCGTTCGCTGCCACCGATCAATCTGATATCGTTCTGCTGAACCATTCCAGAAAAGAACGGTGAACCGATAAAACACCAGACCCAAGGTGGGCACGAAGATTTCGCCGTACTCGTACCAGTGTATCATTCGGGGTTCCCCCAACAAGCACAGTGTGGTGTCTACAGACCCTACACTTGCTCTACTGTATCCCTGTCTAAGCGCTCATCATGCATGTACTTTGCGTGGCGGCCAACATTCTCAGCGAATCAGCGAGATTCTCCAACCACCCCTGGTCGAAAGTGATGAGCCACAGTCGATTCGACCAACGAGACCAGATCGAAAAGATGGGATGGTTTTGGTCATTCCCACCTTGACGCAATCTTCTTGAGCTAGGATGTGTTGTTGCCTAGATATTGCGTATGCCGTTGTTATTGAGGGCACTATGGAGGAAGAAAATGCGCATTGCAGGTAAAGCGGCTATTATAGGAGTAGGAGTATGTATCCTATATTCCTCTGTACATGCAAACATTAGTTACATACACTACTTGTACTAATAGCCGGTAGTGTCACGTTAATCTGCAAATATGACGAGCCTGAAGGCTGAGGCAACTGGCGCGAGAAAACCAAGTGGAGCGTCTTAGGTAAGGTTGGTTGACATGTGAATATCCAATAGCATCCATTCCAAAACCATGGCTTTCCTCCGTTCAGTCCTGCGCGTATATTTTCCTAATTTTAGTAAACCCTAATCATGGCTGCAGATGCAGTGTCATACAGCTTTGTGACTATTGATCGGGGCGCTGCAGGACAACTTGTCCTGGGTATGACAATGCCAAGTGTTTTATGGGGAACGTCGTTGAAGAGTCCTATCTGACGGTGAGGGGCATTGTTCTTCAAACTTTGGGTAGTCTGTTTCTATGGAACTCCTGTTGGAATACGGGTACGAACGGTCAACTCCGCTAGTAACGGTTACCTCGCAAGCAGCTACCAGAAGGGGGGGGTTGCGGTGGTGGAAGAAACTACGGCGTACTACTCCGTCGATGAAGTCTTGTTGCAGCTACCCATCCAAAAATTAATTTGGCGCTATTGTACTTTGGCATTGGCCAAGAGGAACTCAAAGGGTAAACTAATCCCAACGGATCATATTAAGGGAAGACTGATCAACCTGACGCGGGAAAATTAAGTCTTCTCAACTGTTTTACGGAGTGAGTTCTCCGCGGTACGGTCGTCCTTTGCATTTCCTCGGATCAGAGAACAGGCAACAACAATAGAAAAGGAATACATACCTCATCATTACGGAAGTATCTGTGCATAGCCATTCTATTGATCAATACAGAGAGAGAGAGGGAGAGAGGATGTTGGCTGGATGGATCTCTTACCCACGTCCCAAAAATAATCGACCATAAGAACTCCATGGGAGAATTTTGGGACAAATGGTGAACTGCGTAAGCTCCATTTCGGGTATAGAAGACGAAGTGGTGCTCAAACCAAGACCATCGCCTTTCTTGGTTAATGGGGCCATGTTTCTTATTCATTCTTGATTTGTCCTTTTGATTATTCTACTTGGACCCCACACACAGACCGCCAATCACGCTTATCTTTTCCTGTACTAAGCGGAACCGCCACACTGACCCTTCCGGCGTTGCCAATGAATGATTGGCGTCTCTTCAGAACACGACAGTTCAAAGGTTAATTAACCTGACTCTGGTCAGCAGTGGCTCTGGTTGGAACAGGTACCAAGAACACTCTGCCAGTTGGCTTTTTTAAATAGATGTGGCTCAGTCGCATTCTCGCCAAGGCTCGCCAGGAGATAACGACATACCGAAAGATGATATGGAATATGGTACCTCCACTACTCTTGTCTGAATTACCCAAAGAATCAGTGTGGACAAGAAGTGTGAGGGGTATACTGTCCCAAAAAAAAAAAAAAAAAAAAAAAAGAAAATATAATAAAGTAAAGTAAAATAAAACTCGGCTAATAGACCGATTTGCCTAGTTCCGCCTCTAGTAGTTTTAGACTTGGGACGGGGCCTGAGGCCACCCTCTTAAAGTGGCGGAGGCTTAGCCTTGGCTCCAACCTAAACTTTCCCCAAACAAGTCGTGGATGGAGTCTCCACTTGTCCTTTTTTTCCTGCTTCTCCACTCTCCAGAGCCCCTTATCCTAAACTTGTCCCCTGGCCTATGATGGGCGCTTTGGTGGCCCCTGGAGTAACCATGGGCCGTTGTTGATGCTTTGCCGCCTTCAACTGTTTCTCCGTGTCTCCTACTCCTAGCAGATACTGCCTCAAGCACACTTCC
>NW_015378731.1:0-9766 GCF_001204775.2 Aspergillus nomiae NRRL 13137
ACCGACTTCACCTACGTCTGCCCCTTCACCGGCAATGACGAGCCACCTCCGCCCCCGCTGCTCCCTCCACCTCGGCCGTTCCTGTGACCACCACTGCTGCCCCCTCCACCACTTCCGCCGTCGCCTCCAGCAGCGCCAGCGCTAGCAGCTCTGCCACTCCCGTCCCCACCGGCGTCAGCGGCAAGCAGATGGGCATGACCTACTCTCCTTACACCAACGAGGGTGGCTGCCAGTCCAAGGACCAGGTCCTCAAGGATATTTCCGTCATCAAGCAGAAGGGCTTCAGTCACGTCCGTGTCTACTCCACTGACTGCAACGGTCTCGAGTACATCGGTGAGGCTGCCCGTCAGAACGGCCTCAAGTTGATCATTGGTGTCTTCATCTCCAGCACCGGCATCAGCGGTGCCCAGGAGCAGGTGACCGCCATCACCAAGTGGGCCCAGTGGGATCTCGTCACCCTCGTTGTCGTTGGTAACGAGGCCATCCAGAACGGTTACACCGATGCTTCCAGCCTCGCTGGCTTCATCTCCTCTTGCAAGTCCGCCTTCCAGGCCTCTGGCTACTCGGGCCAGGTCACCACCACCGAGCCCATTAACGTCTGGCAGCAGTCTGGCAGCGCTCTGTGCGGTGCCGTTGACGTCCTTGGTGCTAACCTGCACCCCTTCTTCACGCCGATGTTACCCCCGACCAGGCCGGTACCTTCGTTCGTTCCCAGATCAAGGACCTCGAGGCCGTCTGCAACAAGGACGTGATCAACCTTGAGACCGGCTGGCCCAGCCAGGGTAGCGCCAACGGTAAGGCCGTCCCCGGTACCGCCCAGCAGGCCGCCGCTATCAAGGCTCTCGTTGAGGAGGTCGGCTCCCAGTCCGTCTTCTTCTCCTACTCCAACGACCTCTGGAAGGATGCCGGCGAGTTCGACGTCGAGCGCTACTGGGGTTGCATCAGCCAGTTCAACTAAATGATCTCCCGTATGTCTATAGTTAAGGATATCTAAGGCTTGGAGTTTTTTTTTCGTTCTGCCTGTCTCGGAAATACCGACAGCTTTTATTAACTTTTTTTTCTTCATATACTTGAATTGAGTAGATATAACTTTCTATTTCATGTGTCGATCTCCTGGAGCATTCTGTTTTCTTTGTTTGTACATGTGCTAATCTATGATACGATCTGTAATTTCTCCTGTGTAGCCATCCTTCTCTTTAGTAGCATTCTCTTGTAAAATCCCAAGCAGACACCCGACTACTTAAACTGTTCAAAAGTGACAACCGTAGGAACATAATCATCAGAGTAACAACTAAACCTCCAGTCTGTCATCAAACATCTCTTAAACAGAACCCACCCAGTCCTACGCAGCTCGAAACAAAGTACTCCCCGTTAATACCCCGAGTAATAGTTTCCCACAACCGCGAACGCATGTTGATTGATGGGGTTTCCCATCGGGGACAACCCCATCACAAGCATAAGCTTATCAACGACAGTACAGTAACAAAGCCCCATATAGGAGCAATTTACTCGAGTCCCCATTCCCAAGCCGCGCGCCTCGTCTGGCAAAGGGGTTCATTCCCCATATCGAAGCAACCACTTGTCGATGTTTGGAGTCATGCGAGAAGCCTAGCAAGCACACCGCGTGGAATTGGCAGGCGAACAGTGGAACAAGTTTTAAGCCATCTTATCTCAGAGACTGAGACAGAGGGTGCGATGCGCGGGCACACTAACGATCTCTCCCAATCTCCCCTGCTGGTCGCTGAGTGTTGGGTTATTCAACAGTCGATGCATGCAGCGGGGCATTGCATGTAAGTATGTGGGTTCAGAGCAGTAGGTTGACACTGCCAGGCTCCAACAGGTTAATAGAATCTTGATTGATTTTGGCTCATTGAGCGGGTTGGCACTTGGTGAGGTGATAGCCTCAGGAGAAAACTATCACTAAGCATCACCATATTTCCCATGGTGGTATAGTTTCGCATGGAGAGCTAACTAGCTCTATATCAAGAACGCTAGGGCTGAGGTCTCAGGATGCTCTTCTCGTCCGTGGATATAGGGGAATGGGAGAAATGCCCGAAACCCAAGTTTGTATTGGAGTATTGCACAAGGGTCGTCCCTCCCTCCTTCCCATGGCGCCCTGTTAATACTCAGATGTCCATAGTATCCTCAATTCACCAATCCTTTTTCAACTTCATCGAAGGCGAGATGAGTGCGATTATTTTAGCCATCTCATACAGCCGTCTCCATTCGAGTCCTGCACCGTAGATTATGCTTCCTGTATTTCGACGTCCTCCTCCGTTTGGATATCATTAGGGTCTTAGCCCGTACTGTTAGCAATATTCGTTCACATCTCTGTCTGAATATTTTAGACATTGTAACTGATATCCTCGTCGATAAAAGTCGTCCGACATGGGAATAGAGCCCTCGTCATTGGAGGATCTATTAGACAGGGATCTGTGTGGCTGTAGGATAATTGACACGAGAGCTGTTGTATCCGGTATCCCTTCGAGCTGTTACTTATTCCCTTAGACTTCCGACTGAGCTTATCTAGGGCTCAGAGCCTAACTCCTCGACTCGCAAGCCGGCGGTAGATAACTGCAGAGAGCTCACAAAGATATCTTCAATATCGGCAGCGGCTATGCTACTTGCAAATTCCTCCATCTGATCATTCGGGAGCAGCGTCTAACAAACGGCGCAGCAACGCATGAGACCAGGAGAGCGCCCCGCGCGTTCTGCTTAGGGCCGGCCCATGTTCAAGGCCATATCTCGTACCCTGAGCAGAATTTGTAAGGGAGACGTTGGATATCAGTGTGATTGGCTCGTATATGGTTGTAGATTATCCCCGGGGGAAGCATCTGGCCCTATTGATAGTCACCCCATCATGTAAGGATAGACAGCAGTGGTTGCGAAGTTCGTGATGTCCCTGAGTGCGAGGTATTTCTGTCGCCAATAACTCCAGTCCGCTGAGGATGGGCTTTTGTTGGAGCCGGTGGGCCAGAAAACAGTTCTTCACCTTCCTGGGGGATCTAATCCTGATCCTCTGGGAAGCCTTGCCTTAAGCCAGCTATGGTGACCCTTCCGTAGATGGTGGAACACCGAACAAGCTATAGCTGGCCATGATCGCTTGGTGTGCTTGAGATCAAAAGTATCAACTTCGTGAGTTGATATATATAGTCACCGCGTCAGTGGCGGGTGTTTGTTCTAGTCGGCTTTTCATTCCTCATTTGGGGCCCGAGCAAGTAGAATTCGAGGCCCTGCTGACGTGAGTCACTTCTTATATCGAGCATCCGGACTATTAAACATAAAGTTAAAGTCGGGATTCTTCTTTGGGCAGAAAGACTGTCAACCATGATGCATTGACTCCAGTTTCGATCAGACATGCATTGATTGTTGGATCTAGCCCCAGAAGCCATGGTTCCTGATGGGTATGTATGTTTGATAGAAAGTTCTGAGCTTCCGACACAGTCTTCCTATGCAGCAGGGTGATGCGTTAAATGTATGACATCTCATGAATCCGTGGATGTATGATAGCCGAAGAGTAAGTGCATGTCACCACCGCGAAGAATTGCGGTGACATCTCTTGCATCGTTCAGTGTACAGCTGGATAGTGACTTGTTTCGCCACGGATGGGTGTTGGCCCAGGTACGACACGTACACAATTACATGGCCAATGTCGCTGACCATATGTGTATCAGTACAGTGTAGTAGTGTTTGTAGTCGGTTACCTCATTCCCCAGTGTTTCTGGACACAAAAGCTCGAGCAACCCCGTCAAGGGATATCTAGGAGGTATTATAGGGCCAAGCCAGAAAGGATCACAGATATCGACTATGTCGATCGTAGGGGTTGAACCGATCTACCACCTCCTTGCAGCAAAGATAACTAACTCGGAGATAACAGAGCAGCACAAATCGTGTTTCCGGGGTCACCTCCAGTCGTGCATGACGTGGCTTGAATAGTGATACCCAATATAGGAGCCACCGTTGGTAAGGTTTAGTCTGGTGTTAATCGAATCGTGAAAAGTAACTTTGCCCCTGGCCCTGGTGGTCCTTTCGATCTTTGCCATGTCTGGGCGTTAAATTTCCCCCCCCCCCTCGAAAGGGGAAAGTATAGAGGGGGCTCATGTGGTCGCGCGAGCCCTGGAACTTTGGAGTAGAGTTCCAGAGTCGCTCTCTTGATCTAGGTGGGCTAGATAGAGCATGTATTCGTGGCTTTGAGACAGGTCTCACGGTCGGCTGAGACCGTGCTGGCGGTTGAATGCCACATGTGTTCAGTCAGTTCTCATCATGTGAGGTCATGTCTGTGGTCTCTAAGCCAAAGTACAATAGGTCTTCTGGCTGAGAGGATGCAGAGTGTCTGTGTGGATGATGATGATGATGATGATGATGATGATAATGATGCTGCTCGGCTGGGGCAGAGCTGGCTCTGGGAGCAGTGTTATGTTGTATGAGAATGCTATGCACAAGCCTATTTGTATGTGTTGTGCTCCCTTTGTAGATGGATGCTTCTGTGGGGATGATAGACTATAGAAGCTAGGAGATAGTAGATGGGGATGACTCTGAGGTTGGGCCAAGGCAGCTGCTCTCGTTGTCTCAGGGGTTCTTTTGAAGAAGAGCTTGACGTGACTAGGTTTTGTGATCAGGGAACAAAGAAGAAGGATTGTAGCATCGCCAGGGCGATGGATTGTTATTATATGTGATGACCGCGTGTGGATTCACATTCGACCCATGTAGAATGAGGTAATATTCCC
This sequence comes from Aspergillus nomiae NRRL 13137, assembly GCF_001204775.2. NCBI lineage: Eukaryota > Fungi > Ascomycota > Eurotiomycetes > Eurotiales > Aspergillaceae > Aspergillus > Aspergillus nomiae. The sequence continues at coordinate 4,728 of NW_015378731.1, forward strand.
TGAATTCTATCGCACTCTGCATTCACAGTAAGTCTGATAGGTTAAAGAAGGTATATATTGACATGTATTAAGTAGTAAATACAAAGGTAATGGCTCCTGTTCAATTCAATTCAGCTCGCCATCTCGATCCACATCCATTCTATAGGTCCGATGTATCTGTGCAAGCAAGACTGTGGTTGTATGCGTTATTCACAATGTTTAATAAGGGTGCTGGCACGTCTGTCAATTCAGGTATTAGTTCACCTCCACATTCCATTCTTGCTCCTGACGTGACAGCATCGGCAACTTACGAAGTCACTTCCACACTGGAGAGGTGCGCAGCACGAGAAGGGCCCGGCGGTGCCGTTGTTATTGCAGTAGCGGTCAACCTTCAATTTCCGTTTATATTAGCATGCAAGCGCCGTGACAGGGGTTAGGTAGAGCCAGTGAATGTGAAGGGTACATTCAATGGCCAAGAACGAGGAGACATACACCCTCGCATAATGCCTGAGTGTTAGCTTCAGCAGGTCTGGCGACAGCGACACTGGCCATGAGAGCGAAAACAGCGAGGAGACGCATATTGAATCGATAAAGATGAGGTGGATAGATCGGTAGACAAATAGTTGATATCTATCAGTCGCGACAGCTGGTTAGCTTATTATCATCATTACCCGTTGGGCCATCCCTTGGGTCAAATTAGGGTTGGAGGAGGTTGGTTGGAATGAAGCAAACATACCAAACGAGCACGAGGGCGGAAAATCGTGCGAAGACCGACTCAATCTACAGGTCCAAATGGGAGGGAGGAAGGAAGGTAAAACAAAAACCCCGGATAGGATGCGCCGCCTCTTTATACAAGGAGAAAAATTAATCCTCCCTGGTGCAGCTGTGGAAATAGCCGCCAGCCTCTCCAACCGAATATATTTAGAAGCCTGCAGCCCCAGGGGCGTGAAACGCGCGATCAACAACAACAATTCCAAGGATGCTGCAAGCCATTGACCCGTGGGGCAAGGCCCAACTGGTTTCAGCAAGTGACAGCTCGCTCATCTCTATCTGCGGAGTCGATCTGCACCCTGGGGTCTAATAGTTTGCGAGGGTATTTCTTGGCACCGGCTGATTGTTACTGTGTCTGTTGGGGTGTGTAAGGGATGAGTCGGCCTCTATGGAGTAGGGATCGTCTGTTAGAAAATCGAAAAATAGGGAAAGATGGACAGGAGTTCCAAGTCGCGGTCAGTGCAGGTACACCATGACCACCGTTATTATCTCAGGGGTTTAGGAGTATCGGTAAGGAACCGATAGCATGTGGTTGGCTGATACATCCAAATGTTCAGTTACTGGTTATTGCTGGGCTGTTAGGGATCCACTGCTTCAGGATCGTGACGTCTTAGTCCACTGTGGAGCGTCGGAAGATAATCTTAGCAACATTTTCTTTGCTTTTGATCAATCATTGAGGTCGGCTAGACTTTTGCGTGAGACGAATTCGGAATGCTGCGTTGGATGACGTCACCGATTTTCGGCGCCGTCAGTCAACCGCATTCATATCAACGCGACTTGTATAGCTCAAGGAGAAGTATGAAAGGTAAGTCCGTAAAAAGAAACTGAACCGATTCATTAGTGTTTCGAATGGATCCAATACGCCTTCGAATAAACCACACGATGTGCAAATCAAGCAGTACGAAATATTGCAACACAACGACTCAGGGTATATCCAGGGCCCCCATATGTTCTGATGTCTCGCAATGTATTGAAACGAACTTCTCGAGGATGAACATGTAACATAGAATGGAACGCTATCGCGTACAGAAACAGAAGTTGTTCGCAGAACAGTCGGACGGAGCTATATACGGAGATAAACCGATGCCAGAGCTCATGGAGAATATGCAAAATTCGGTGAGAATCAAATAGAACATTGCCACAAGTGTGTCGCTGCCATTATGTATTATTCCAGTATGTGTCGTGCGGTAAGAAGCGAGTCAAATGATATGCAATGCAAAACTCAATGTAAGCTGTTTCGTAACGTGTCTCAAAAAATGCCAAATCGTTTTGTCTTTGCGCCTTCTGTTGCCCCCACCCAGTTAGCAACATATCCCGAAAGTCGTCAAGATCATATGGGAAGCATACCCTTTTTTCCCTTTTGTCCACGGCTGTTGATAGCAGCTTGTGTTGGATCCACACCATCCGAAGCAGCTCGGATGGCGGCAATTCGCTGCGTCGCTCGAGCATCGCCCTGGTCAGCCGCTTGTACGTACCAGACGTTGGCTGCCAGAATGTCACGACGACAGCCAATACCCATTTCGGTAAAATATCCCACTGCATACTGTGCTTTCGCCAGTCCTGTAATACGTGGCAATTAGTAAAGGCTTTTGAGCGTCAGTTCAACGCCACGTACCAGTTTCTGCTGCTCGCTTAGCCCATTCGTACGCCTCACTCTCATCTTTCTCTAGCACAGGCTCAGCACCAACCAAATACCATGCACAGAGAGCCATCATGGCCAATGGATGACCTGCCTGCGCAGCTCCGGTATAAAAGTGAATGCTCAGGGCGGGGTCACGAGGCAACTCAGTTTGCCATGCTCATAAGCGTCCCCAAGGCGATAGCTTGCCTCGACATGTCCCAAATCTGCCGACTTTGTAAAGAGCTGTGCTGCATAGGAAGGATCCGGGAAGACATCGTCACCGTATCCCTCTTCGTGCAGCAAACCCAGTTCATAAGGGGCAGAATTGTACTGTGAATCGGCGGATTCTGTGGCACGTTTCATCCACTTGATGCCTTCTCGATACCGCTTGCCGAGACCCATATCACCTGCCAGGCAAGCCTTTGCCATTCGCATCATGGCACCTGGATGGTTTTTCGACGCGGCTTGACGATAGAATTGTTGGGCTTTCGCCGCTTCAACTCTAGTTCCCCACCCAAATTCGTAGCAGAGCGCCGTACGGTAACAGGCTTCAACATGACCGTGCTTGCTAGCCGCGAGAAACAGGGGAAACGCCCGATCGTAGTCCTCCTTGCCTTTGCCGAACAGCCCCGATGCATAACCGTCGGCCAAGTAATATTGTGCAAATGGATAGCTGCGATCAGACAAGCGTTGCAGGATTGACTTGGCTTCTTTGAGTAGACTTGAGCGAGTGATCTCCGGCTCTTTTCGACCATAGACGGCTGCCGCGCCCCCTTCTAGTGTATCATCCGGCATGTCCAACATGGCATTGACCATAAACACAGCAAATTCATATTGAATCGCTGGGTTATCCGTCTTCTTGACATTGGCGAGATACATGTCAAAGGTTTGCTTATGGCTGAGCAAGGACGCATTGTTCCCGACAGATGAGCGGAGGTGTGCATTACCAAGTTGCACTGGCGCAGGGCCTGGTTGAGGATAAGGTGTATTGAGGAGATCGACGAAGGATAGTGGTCGAACATCGGGTGATGCACTGGACGACGAGCGCGCGTGAAGATACGGAGATGCATGAGGAGACCCGTTCCGTCCGTCGAGGTCCGATCCGAAAGAGTACGCGGAGTGCGGTCTGCGAGGCTTGCCCACGGTGAGATGGCCGGTTGTACTGACGGAATTCTCTGCTGATCCTGCCGGAGCAGCCTCAAAGGTTTGATACGGACGGTGATGGTAGTGTAAAGGTTCATAGGTCTCTGGTTCATGAACCACACTATCCAAACTACCGCGCGATGAGTCGTTCCGACTGCCACTTGGCGCACCTTGATCCAATGACGAATCACTTGTCTTTGCCACATTGGTCGGTTCGTCTTTTATCTGGGCATCTACGACCGACCAAGAGCCACTGCTGGCAGGCGTATGACGAATGGGCGCTCCACCACCACGTGTGGCAGCATACGAATCTCGTCGTGGCGGGAATTGAGAACTAGCACCTCTTGCATGCGTATGCGGCGGATCTTCAATTGACATGTGAGCGAACGCAGAGGTGGGAATAGGCGGTATATCGTAATCGTTCTCAGCTGCGGCATTCGGCACTTGTTGCTCTCTATCCCCGTCAACCCGGGCAAAGGGTTCCCGATTTCCAGGAGCAGCCGGGAGTGGTTTCCGCGAAATGCTCATGCTCAATGGCCGTTTGGAGGTAGTTGGAGAGGTAAACTCCTGGTGCGGAGGGGGAGGGGGTGGAGAAGATCGAAGGTAAACCGGAGGAGGGGAAACCGGCTGAGGGTATTCACCTGTCACAGGACTAGCCATTTTCATGAGCAGCTGTATCACTGACTCTCACTAGGCCCTCTAAAGCTTTGCAGATATATACAATGCAGGCGTCCGTACTCCTAATGTGACCGGTCCAATCGTCAGACGCCGGAGAAGCGGAGATCTAAGTACGGTGCATAAAGGCCGTCATCGGGGAGAAGAGCTATTATAGCAGTCAAGCAATCCAAAGCCAGCCCAGAAGCGAAAGAAATTCAGGCGCTGGCCGGAAGGTGGAAGAGAGATATGTACCGTGGAGAACTGGAGGACGGCTGATGGGTCGACTGTAGAGGAGGTTGGGGTCCACTTGATAAACGTTAAATCAAACAAATTACTTTTTGGCAGTTATGAAGGTACATGAAAGACAGCCCATACCGCAATGTCCAAGGGATTAACAGAGAAGATGGAAACGAGCGAGAAGGAAGAACAACAATGCAGACCAAGCGAAGGTGTTGAAGTAAAGAAAAAAACAAAATGGACAGATGTAAGAGGGAAGGAGAAAGTTCGATTGCTTTTTGTCAATGGCGGAGATGCCTTCGGGATGATCCTAAAAGAAACTTAGTATGTATTAGGTTGAAGGGTACGGGCAATACCCCGTAGTATTTCTTGTATTCGTACCGAGTAGGTGCTAAGTAGTGGTACTTTCTTAAGCCGCACTAGCTTCGTATTATAGTTCTATTCTAAAGACGGTGGCGGAAGAGAAGATGACAGAGGGGGAGAGAAGGGAGAAAATAAAAATACGCCGTACAAAGCGGGAGAAAAAAAAGAAAAGCAAAGGAAAAGAAAAGGATATTACGAACACCCCCACAGTATCCGTCGTTGCTCTCTTTTTTTATATTTTTTTTATCTATTTTTATTCGTATTTTTT
>NW_015378732.1:0-9661 GCF_001204775.2 Aspergillus nomiae NRRL 13137
GTACTGTGTAGTGGATTGCGAAGAAGGGGAATGGTGGAGCTTGCTAGGGAGGAAATTGGGGAGTATTTATAGATTTCTAGATCAGATACATCGCGGGTTGTTAATAATTGAATTTAAATCCGAAGCGACTGGAATTTCGCTAATCTTCTTCGAGCCCGATTGGCGATATAGTGTAATTAGGTTAAGAAAACCGATCGACGCTTGAATATCCTTAGGTAACCATGTGTCATTCTGCAGTGTGTTGAGGATGCCATAAGTCTTGGTCATCCTTAGAAACAAAGTTAGATAGTGGGCCGTGCCGAGGCATCTCTTAGCTTATAAATGAATATTACTTAACTAGCGTACCCGATCATTGAGTATAGAATTATCTCTTGATCGCTCTTCGGTGATCGTGAGTAGGATATTGAAATTCTAGAATATGTAATATTCTCCCAGTCCCAAGGTTAAGAACCCAACCGAACTAAGTCACTACTCTCGCTTTGATATCTTCCAGCTCGGCAGTCTCGAAACCCCATCGCGATATGCCATTAATTAATTGAGACATGCAATCAATACATGCTACGCGCAGGCACATTAGTCATGACTCAAACAGATATACATCAGCGACATAGGTCTGTTTAACGATTCCATGAGGAAGGGAGGGCTGGCGGCTTTGCGGAGCCTGAGCGCCTGAGGCTAATTCACCCTCAAGGGATCAACCCTATACCAAGCTGTAGGTAAAGAGCATCCAGTCACGATAGATCGCAAACTTCATTCTATTCTCGATTCTCATCGAACCATGTACTTGAATTAGTATATATCTATTCTATATATTATACACCTGAGGGGAGATACTAAAACCCGGGTGCTCATTGGATGTCTGTGACGAGTCACACCCATGTATTGAAGCACTCATGACTCGCAATCAATAGCAGGGATCATCAAGCCGTCACGCTTGATATCATAGGAAGTCAAATTCTAAGCCTAATTCAGGACAACGAGCAAGACTGTGCTGAGTTCCCGGTCCCGTGCATCGTGCTATCGGTTGTGGGCAAGCCACCCGGTTGCGGAGGTCGGTTTTAAGATCGGTGCCATAAGGATTGAGCGTTTCCCGTTGAAGGAATCGTCAGATCGAGTTCCCGGTGACTCTTGAGGTCCCAGCACAGCATTTGTCACCATATTCACTGTCTGGGTGTTCGACAGCTCAGCCTTCGCCCAGTCTTTGCAACAGAACAGGTTGAAGGGTGAAACTGGGTCGCCGTCTTGGGGCGGCGTGGGTAACCACAGGTCTTCCGTTGTGGAATGCCACCCTCCCTCCAGACCATCCGGCTTGGTCAACATTGTCAGTTTATGAAGTGTGTATCCGTTGGCCTTCGTGGATGTCGGTTCCGTGTAGAAATCATGCACGCGGGCATGCTCGGGAACGACGGACGCATCCTCGGTGGCAGCGACCTCGTCCGGATCCAGACCTGCTTCTTCGAACTCCATGATCTGTGTAAATACCACGTGGTAGTGGCTTACTTCATACCACCATTCTTTTCTCGGCATCCGCCGCAGCAGATCTAATCCTTTGCGACGGAGGCGCGGCCAGCGGCACTTCCAAGCCACAGCGTGGAGCGGGTATAGCAAACCGAAATCGAGACAGAGGGTTTTCGATAGCTCATCCGGGTAGCGGTCCGGGTCCGACACGATCTTCTCGCCGATGCGGACAATCTCCTCGAAGTCCGCTCGGTGGTCGTCCCAGGCGCACTCGCAGCCCACGCGGTACGTCGTCGTTCCCATCACGGTCGAGTACCACATCAGACGGAGGACTTCGGCCGCATCCTGCTCGTTCTTGTTCCACGTGGAGCCCTGCCGTCGAACCAGGTCATCGAAGTTCGTTTTCCAGCGGTCGCGCGTCTGCCGAAGTCCGCCGATGATCGTTAGCAACCCAGCATCTGGTAGCTTTCCTGATTGTAAGTTCTCATCCAATAACTGGAATACCGCCGCAGTGGCGGTGACCAAGTCCACCATCGCCACCCTGACTTCGCGGAGGCTTTCAAATCTGTCCGTTAGAATGAGCAGTCCGGTATCAACCGGGTTCAGCAACACCTTTCGGCGTGTGCCGGGATGGAACTCGGAACTGTTGAGGTTGAAGAGACTCAGGATCGGGGCCAATTCCGTTTCCACAAAGTGCGACTGGAACGACGAATACCCCTGGCCCCACGGCACCTTCGGCCGACCACCGGTCTTCTCGCGCCATGCCCACAACAGGTTAATACCGTTCGAGATATGCGACGCTGCGGCGGACGCGTTCCCCCGAAGGAACTCAAAGGCCGTGAACAGAATGCTGGCCACCACGACCACGGGGATCGCGCCTGTATCGGCGGCGCTTTTCTCGATCGTCGAGCGCAGCGCCCGGGTATACAGCTGGATGGCCGGATGTGGATCGCCACCTGCGGCATTAAACGAGGGGAGCAGTCTACTGCCTCCTTTGTGCTCATGCAACGAGCCTATTGCAGCGATGGCTTGGCGAATGGCGGGTTCCACAAGACTGAGTTGGAGGACAGAGACCTTCCAGAACGAGCCTTCAAAGAACCCGGCCAGCTGGGAAGACGACTTGTGAAAGAAAAACTCCAGCGCGCGTGACTCCGTACTCGACTTGGCAGTCGTGACGGTCAATAGCGGCTGGGAGATGCTGGATGGCGCCGTCTGCGAAGCATAGCCGTCGCATTTTCGTCCCGTACTGATGCACCTGAACACTGCTTGTCAGTTCCACGGCCCCATCGCGTCTCACGGCGTCTGCTGTGTTAGTCGTACCGGGTGCAGGCGGGCTTGCCTTCATCACACTTCACTTTCCGGATCCTGCGTCGCAGATGGTTTTAGCACCGATTTACCCCCTGGTATGAGCTCCGGTAGCACTAACTTGCAGGTGATACAGCCCGTCCGCACTTTCGGTTTACTGGCCCGCTTCCGTTTCACTGGCGTCGGCATTTCCGATACGACTAGAACTCAGAGCCCTATGAGACGTCTAGGTCAGGAATAGATGTCCTGGCCAGAATACGAGACGCACGATGATCGACGTCTTACCTCACGTGATCACAGGATACGTCATACTGCCTATTTTGGGCATCACAATTGGAGGCCAGGCGATACAGTATATATAGCATAGGGTTGCAGTTACATATATCTTCCCCCCTGGAATTTGAGCGAGGCCTCAGCCCTAACCATGATTGGCAACAGGTCGCGTTGGTCTCATTTGTAGAAGTTGTGTAGCACAAACTATATATAACCACTAACGGTCCGTCGAAACGGTTTCGGGAGTGTATCTTCCGGGTCTCTATGATTATGCCACAGTCTTGATTTAACGATAAGCGTGGAGGTAGAGTAAAAGTCCCGTTCCGAGGCCTTAACCGGGACGCTAATCTCGGATGTCCCTTATCTGGACACATACCTACAACGCGGCCTAACAGGATTTGCGTCCATGTGGAGTCTACCGCCATAAAGGTGTGATACAACCCATCGCAAGGCGTCCACAGGTACAAAGCCCGATACGACACCAGGAGAGTGAGGAGTGGGGTCTGTCTCAGGCGCTGACAGTAGCTCTACAATGCCGGCCAGCCAAGAAACGCACAGAATCTTTGAGACCTACTTGGCCGAGAGAAGGGACAATGCACATAGTAGCATCGGGGACCTTGGACACGCATGGTGATACGCCAAACTCCATGCGACGGGGGTTGTTTGGCTCCAGTGGGCCGTCCATTGTCTATAAAAGCCGCCGTCCCGTGCAAAGGAAATGGAAACGTAACACACTTGAGGTGACAATGAAACTGTCGGCAATAGTAAACAGACCGGGTATAGCGTGGACGCCGTACGACCGCTAGACCTTCCAACTTGGATCCAGTATCGAGCACTACGGGGATCTTGAACACTTAGGGCCGGGTCACACAAAGAAAGCCTCCCGATAGCGTTAGTCGGAAACACGAAGCTCCTAGAGCCCGACACTAGATTCCTGACCACGAAGCTTAGTTTATCCGGACTATTAACATGGTAGAAGATTGCCAAGGCGGCTCATTAGAATGTCATGAAACTGATATTAGTAAAATATGGATGGGACAGAGTCTGGGATACACTTCACAATCATGACATGCAACAGTCAGCTTAGATAGAGTATAGATAAAGTAAAAAAAGAGTTCGTATAGAAACCAACATCCTATGCGCCACGGCAGGACACATGCAATAATTCGCTCAGATACTTGACAACCCAATGCGTAGATGCAAATTCATTATTTACCGATCATCACTGGGCGTTCAGAGCGCCCGCTGCCCATACACGATGTGCAGTCGCGAGTACAAATGGAGCGACGTATCGCGCAATTCCCTCCGCATGCCTGCCACCAGCGCCTCGATCTCAATCCGGTGCCAACCAAGCATTCGGGTAAACAGCGCATAGCAGTAGGGCGGCATGGCCTCGATCATGTTGACCTGATGGTAACGACCGAGCTCCTTGAGCTTGGGGTCTTTGGGCCAGGGGCTTTGGGGGAGCTGTGGCCGTTAGCGTTTCCTGTGCACGGGATAGAGAATCAATACGTACCTTGTACACGTCGTCGCGAACGTTGACGAAGCCGGCGTTTTCCATCTGTGTTTTCCAGTTCTTCACAGTGTCGAAATCCTTGCCGAACTTCTTGGCACTCAGGTGCATGTGCTTGACTCCGTCCATCATCGATGTTGCTTTGAGATGTGTGCCGTCGTCGGAGAAGCAGTTGACTTCGATCGAGGCAATTTCCATCCATCCACCGGGCTTCAGATTGGCCAGGGCCTGCTCGAACAGGCGGTCGTGATCGCGGATGAAGCCTTCTAACTCACGACCGTGGATGTAGTCGAAGGGTTGGCTGTAAGACCAGGGCGCTTCGAAGTCATCCACCTCGAAGCGGAGGTTGGGAGGAATCCTAATCAATTAGTTATGTCCGAACGACCGGGACGCATTGATCATACCATGACGGTTGAATAGGACTGAGATCGTTCCCTAAGCCGACCAGTCAATACTGAGTCCTTTGTGGACAGAACGAGATGCCTACCAATCACTTCTGATTCGGGATGTTCACTGGTCTTATCAGTATTTAGCCAATGCCTCTCCTGCCGGTCGGACTTACTCTGCAAAGTCGATAGCCCAGATGCCAGTTCCGGTGCCAATATCCAGGACCCTAGCGGGGTTCTTGATAGGGGCCGCATGCAGCTCTCCTTTCAGGATCATCCGATAGATGTGATGGCTCTGTTCTCGTTAGTTTGGCCATTTCGATTGTTCACCGATGCTTCCAGTAGGCTCAACCAACCAAGTCCAGACGGTCTTGTTCTTGCTCGTCATTAGGCTGTCCAAGTTAGTATAACTCCTCGAGAAGGCAACGGAATACCCACCAGAATGTATTCGCCCTCATGATACGAATGATATCTGCGACCATTCTGTACGATATACTTAGTAAGCGCCACAATACCGTGGTTGAGCCAAGAAATAATACCTCATATCTGTGCCGTTAGCAATATCCCCACAGAAGTATGACCTGTTACATACTGATAGTTCATGGCACTTGACGTAATACTGGTGGTATAACTGGCGTCTCCCAGTCTACAATTGTCAGCCCGTCGATTTAGGCGATAGGACTTCGCCACTTACGATCCCGCATATAAGGAATCACCGTCGGCATCCGAGAAGGTCTAGGAAGTCTAGTTAGCCGAATCTTCTTCCCCCACTACTAAGATAAGAATGGACCAACATCAGGTTCGATGATGCCCTGAACATGTCCCTGTATTTCTGGTTGCGGTTCTGGTTGTGGTGCTTGCTGCTGTTCTTGCTGCGGTTCTCGTTCTGGTTCCGCTTGAGGTTGAGCTGGAGTTTGAGCTGGAGTTTGAGCTGGAGTTTGAACTGGAGGTTGGAGTTCAGGTTCAACTTCTTGTGGTAGGCTCTCCGGTGGAGTTTCCTCCCGGGGGCGTTTTTGCGTTGGTTCACTACGGGATTCCATTCTTGCTCAAGAATTGGGGACGGAGCAATACGAGGACAATTTCTGGGAGAAGGAAAGAGTGGGTGATCGTGAAATGGTAGAAATAGAATTCAGATTAATCTGGGGAATGGAACTAGGAGGGAAAAAAAAAACCAATACCGCTACGAGCTAATTATACGAATAATAGTAATAGAATTAATAGCGGTAAAAAGAAGGGATTAAATAATAAAAATAAAAATAAAAAAGAAAGGGACGCCGACGGGAAAGGGGAGGAAAAGCTCCTGAAGAATGAGGAATTGTGGTCCCAGCGACAGCGAGTCTTCAATCAGACTCGTCAACAGGCTGCATAGCGGGACCGCCGTTGAGAGATTTGCGGTGTCTCAAGAGCCGGCCAAGTTTTGCGAATTGGCAAAGGACACAAGTCCCGTTCGGCTCCTGGCACTATTCAGTCCATGCCATCATCATATTACGCCCGTCACTCGTTAGTTCGCATTTGCACGGATGCACCACCAGTGTGCCGCGACCGTCGATCGAGGAGGTCTGGTGGCTCTTTTGGGAGGCCAGCAGCGTTAGCCGCTTATTAGTCGGCGTTAGTGACCGTCTAACTGATCGGTTAGCTGGTTGGTTCAATGGTTGGAGGTCCAGTGGATCCACTGGCTGGGTCTTTTGCCATTTTTCTGTGTTCAGGCATTTTGGCCTTTCTTTTTTTTCCCTTTCCCTTTCTCCATGGCCCCTCGATTAGGGCATAACCGCGTACCCCATTCTTTGTATCGGAACAAAGGCAACCGTTTCGCCACGTCGAGTTGGGTAGCAAAGAAAGAGAGATCGCACGGCTATGGACATGAATTCGCTAGGTCTTATCGCATTGTAGAGGTTAGGTAATTCTGCTCTGATCCCAGACAAAAGTTGCCTCCCGGCCTCCACTACCCGCTGTCAGCAATTCCAATCACGCCACGTCACCGTGGTCTCAATTCTTCAGGCTCATGTGGTCCCCGACAGGCTATGGAAAAGAGTCCCGAGCACCTGTAGGGATCGGAGTGAGCCGTTTCTACTGATTCCATGTGGCGGTGGGGGGCTACATCCTCGATGCACGAATCTCGTACAGAGCGAAGTCATTGACCCTTGTTGGCTCCACAACGCCCTCTAACGGATCCGATGCATCACATCCTTAAAAAGGCAAGAGCCGTTGGTGTGATGGCAATGCGACTCTAGAGTCTAAACCCTGTTGGTGTGCACAGCACGAATCGAGCACAGTGAACCAGCTTAAGCAGTCTAGAACAAGCTATGAGGGCGAAGGAAGGCCCTTTGCAGCTGCCGCATGATCCCAAAGTACGCGAAACCTGACAGCCAATCAGGCCCTTGCCTTTCGCTAGTGCGCACTGGTATCTTTGCAATTTGATTACTGCTCCGGCGTTCCGTGGTTCATCGAGTCTGGAACCCGAATTTAAACCGCACTGGAGATCGGGGGACACGAGGGGGAGAGATCGGAGGTTCGTCCGGTCAACTTACGAGGTACTCTCTCGTTCTGATGCTCAAGCCCCTCACTGTTGATTTTTAAGTTTGATAAGACACTGGGGACAGAAACCGATTAAATATCATCTAGCGGCTAGATAACGGCCTTGTCCTACTTACGGACTCGTCTGGTTCTCCCCGGTACACAATCGACTAGATCCTGATTAGGGCTAACATCCGGTGGTCACATATTCCGTAGTGGCAGACTAAGGCCTTCTCTCACAAATCTTAGTGCGTTCCTTCTAGGAATCGTGCATAAGGTGCATATCCATCTCCTGATCCCGTGGCGGGGAGGGGCGCCGTCTCTTGGCGTGCTTTAATACCTTCCGATATACGAGGGTTATCGGGTGGAGGGGGGCCGCTCGTCGGATGTTCCCCGTTTCTCTCAAGGTGTAAGGGCTTGTGCACCTCAACAAGCCTATCACTCTGTCTCGGTCCTCACGATCTTCGTATTCATCTCATGCCTCCCTCCTGACAAGCAGTAGCGAAGAATGGTTGGCGTACCGCGCAGCACTGGCTGTCGCGCCTGTCTCCAGCGGCGGGTCAAAGTGGGTGCTCCAATGTTAAATCTGCCTCGGCCGTGTTTCCACTCAAAAAACAAACAACAAAAACAAAAGCAAAAAAAATTAAAAGGATAAAAAAAAATAAAGACTTGACAAAAGTTCACAACCACAAGAACAAGAAAAACGTATTGAAACGGAAAATGCCCATCCTAATGGAATGAATAGTGCGATCAAACCCGTCCAGAATGTCTACGCTGTCTAAAGCGCAAAATAACCTGCCCGGGCTACCAAAAGAGATTCCAATTCTACCATAAAACCGCCCCGGCGATCGTTAAATCCACCCGCACTTCCGAATCCGACGACGCACGTCCATCTAGATCAACACCGAAAGACAATCACCACCAGCAACTGGCCCTCGTGGCCGCCCGGCCTCCAATCGACCAATGCTTCGCCCCGACCTTGACGGCGAACGCTCTGGATACACAGCTGAAAGAGGTCTTCTCGGATGTCGTCTACGCCACCTTCCCGAACTTGTACGCCGCGTTTTCTGCCCGCGTCGATCTCACCTGGGTCGACTTTGTCCGACATCATTCTGCCACGCAGCCGAGCGCAGTTAATTGGGGGATCCGCTGTCTGAACACCTGGTTTTTGGCGCGACGACATCACGACCATGACCAGCTCCAGGCGAGTCGACACATGTATAACAGGGCATTGCGGTGTCTAGCCCAATCTATTCGAGATCCCGCTCGGGTCAAATCAGATAGCACTCTGGCTGCAGCGATAGCACTCGGCGTATACGAGGTCCTGGATGGGATAGGGCCGAATTCATGGTTGGTGCATTCGCGCGGAATCGGGGCGTTGTTCCGGCTGCGTGGTCCGGATGCCCATCGCTCAGGCTTCGGGCGTACCATGTACACCACGTACCGCACGTTTTTAGTAGCAGAGGCCTTCACTTGCCAGGAGCCATGCTTTCTGGAAGGCGAGGAGTGGCGGACGATGAATCAGGAGGCGTTACGAGCGGAGGAACGCGACGGGAAGGGCAGCCAACTGAGCGAAATCACGGAGAAGGCGTTCGGGGAGGTCTTACTCTGTCCGGGATACCTGGTACGCACACGTGAGATGATTACTGGGAAAGCGTCCGAGTCGTCGAATGAATCCCTCGCCGCGGAGATTCGTTGCAGCCGAGACCTCCTGCGGGGTTTGCAGCGACGACTGGCTGCGCTGTTGAACCTGCAGATGAACAGTCAGGCAGTGCAGAAGAGAACTCTTCTGGACGGCTCTATCCCACAGCAGTTTGTGCACACCATTGCGCACAGTTCGTTACGGGGTATGGACTCGGCGTTGGCACTCCTTGACCAGCTTCTCGTGCTTCTTGCTGCTAGCAAAAAACGGATGCTGGGTTCCGAGAAGAATCCCCCTCCGAGTCCCTGGAACACGGTCACGTATCGACCAGCTCCAGAGGAGGCATTGCCCGTAAGCAATGAGTGCACTAGTACGAACGAGGCGAAGTCCCTCGATTGGCTTGATCAGCTTGCATTGTCCATGGGGACTCTTGCGCTCAAGACATGACGGACTCGTAACTCGTCATTTGAACCATGTCGCTGGCTGTGTGCATGGTCACATTTCGACCAGGATCAACCTTCTTTTTTTTCTCACCGAGTCGAGTCAATCGGGCCTGTCAGTCTGGCTCTC
>NW_015378733.1:0-9648 GCF_001204775.2 Aspergillus nomiae NRRL 13137
TTTTTAATATATATCCTTCTACGGAGTAATTCTGAGTGTAATTCTTTTCTTTTCTTTTGATTTTTCCCCCACTCTCTTCCCGTACAAGAATATGAATACATGGAATACATATACATGTGTGTGTAGTGAGTGTTCTGTTATCAGTATAAAGGCTAGACCAAAAGAAATCTGGAGAGATGGGGCTTGTCCGATAAGAGTTCGGCTCCGAATGAGTAGCATCTACCTCTTATCCCTTCGATACGTACGATGTTCAACACTTAGCCAAGGAATATAGAAACTGAAAAGTGTCAGAAATCAAAAGAGAAAACGAACAGAATGGCTTTGATTGTCGCCCACGTGATACATACTGTATACATACCGTATGGCATGTTTCTGCCACCATCGTACTGTACTGTACTGTACATACGACCTAATATCAGAATGATCCATACCGCCGGGCTTCTCGTCACTCCCAGAGCGGTCAGGAGCTGCACGGCAGAAAAATAAAAAAGAGCAACTGTAATGAAGCTGCGCAACCTTTTCAACTTTCAAGCATCAACACTTTTCAACCCGCTCTTATCAATTGGCAGAAATATCAGTATTTACTGCTCCTGAGGCTGCTCCGAAATACTTGACCTGAATGTTCCGGGCTTCCTTGCGGTCTGTTTCAGACCCTCTCCGCGAACATGTCTGCATCTCCTGTTTAGCCCAGAGGCTCGGAGGTCGCACTAGGCTCCGTCTGTACTCCAACACTCCATATCGCGCAAACTCGGGCATTGAAGACGCATCCCCTCGGGTCGTCTCAGAGGGTTTGTCGGCTCTAGACAAGGTACGATCATCACCGGACCATGCGTCTTTCAATTCAACTGTCTACTTTGTGTCTCCCGTCGTCCAATCGCACTTTACAACTCGCCTACTCTATGGCGTATGTAACACAGACTGACTTTGCTTTGATGAAAAGAGCCCACCACCGCAGAAAGACCAGAAGAGCCGGACTCCTGGCGAACATCCAAAGCAGCACAACAAGAGACTCAATCGCCTCAAATCGACTTCCAATGCTCGCGATGATGATGAAGCCGCCACCACCAAAAGTGACGATGACACTACCTCGCCAACCGAGGATGGTGAGCCATCCAAGGATCAGTCGCCGCGTACTACTGGCAAGGGACCAAAGAAAATTACTGGAAAGGCTCGAAAGATGCCTGCGATCAAAGCTCGGAGAGTTTTAGCCAAGGAGAAGCAAAAGACGAAAGCCTCGAAAGACCACCCAGATCAGAAAGAACAGCGTGCTGCAGCGACTGAAGAAGATCCGGTGAGCATAACTTATGGACGCTGCATTGCTGGTATCGCTAAACAATGTTAGACATCTCGTATCAAGTCGTCGCTCCAATCGATCGTTTCTCACCTGGATTCAACGAAAGCTACAAGTGTAAGAGAACAGGAAAGCCCTAAGAACCTGTCATTCGTTATGAGCTCTATACACGCAAAGGAGCATGGCAAGGTCGAATCGAAAGACCTGCAGTTAAATCGTGCGTATTCTTGTCAATTAGCTACATCGAACACACTCTAATTGCCACTAGCTCTGGATGTTGAAACAGCGCCCGTTCCGCGACTCTCTTTTGGCCTTGAAAGGGTTTTGTTCAAGTAAGTACGCCAAGTGCCTGTCTCAGAAGTGGGCCCAAACTTACCCTTTTGTTCCAGCCCGGGCGTCTACCATCTTCGGGACCCCCGTTCTCGTGTCTACAACTTTGACCCCTACTTGGGTCAGATCATGCCCGTCACCGAGTTCGATTTCGATGCTTTGAAGGACTATATCACCTCTTCCAAGGATCATACACTCCGGGATATAGCAGTGAAGGAAAAAAAGAAGTACATAGGATCATCTTCGAGCATGACCTCTGTGTTATCCCACTTTCATTATCTCCTCTCGGCATGGAGGGGAGTTGATATTCGGACCTTGTCCCAGGGCTTTCCAGATAAACTGAGGTCCTTCACACGTCTCCTTCGTGCTCCTTCAGCCATGTTTCTCCGATACCAAGATGGGGTCTACGCCATCGACGCTGACAAAGAGTTTGAGTCTGCCAATATCCTGATGAACTTGGGAAAGTCAATGGAAAAACTCCTTACCTTACCGAAGGATGATTTTGAACGCTACAGGCGGTCAAGTGAGAACAAGATCTCTGCCGAGGAGGAACAGGCTATTCCTGAATCCTATCACTATTCTACGCTTGGTGATTTCCTCATGAGGTCTCAGTTGGATGCGTATGATCCTAGGCTTCCTGGAACTGGCATGTTCGATCTCAAGACGAGGGCTGTAGTCTCCATTCGGATGGACGCCCGTAACTTTGAACGTGGTCTTGGTTATGAAATTCAAAACCGCTACGGCGCATTTGAATCCTACGAACGCGAATTTTACGACATGATCCGAGCGGCTTTTCTTAAATACTCTCTTCAGGTGCGAATTGGCCGTATGGATGGTATCTTTGTTGCCTTTCACAACATTGAGCGTATTTTCGGATTCCAGTACGTCAGCTTACCGGAAATGGATCAAACATTGCATGGCCAGTATGACACGGCATTGGGTGACACAGAGTTCCGTCTGAGCCTCGCATTGTGGAACAAGATTCTAGACAAAGTCACGGCGAAGTTCCCCGAAAGGTCCATTCGTCTTCACTTTGAAACCCGAGACGCCCAAACTCCGTTCATGTACATCTTCGCGGAACCCGTCACTGATGATGAGATCCACTCTATTCAGACCAGAAATCAGGCTGAAATCGATGCGTATCAGCGACGTGTTTTGAACCTAGCTCCCTCCGAGGAAGAAGACGCTCCATCCACAGATGGTAAAGAAGAGGTTCAGCCGTCTAGCAGTTCTGATAAGCAAGAAGGGTCAGTTGATGAAGAGACGAGCTCATCAGAAGTTGGCCCCGAGGATTATGAAGCAGAATATGACTCGTCAGCGCCACTTGACGAGGCCTTCCTCTCGGAAGTTGAAAATGAAGTCGCAGAGAAAGCCGCTAACAACGGCCGCGAGTTACTTGCAATGACTCTTGTGACTAAGAACTTTGTCAACGGTAGAATCGTTGAACGGCCTAACGACTTAAAAATAAACGATCAATGGACTGTCGAGTACGAACTAAGCGTATTGAAAGGAGAAAAAGCACGCGCCTTGTATGCAGCGTGTCAAAAACGTCGGGAGAAGGCTCTCACGGGCCGAGGAGAGGATGAACAAGACGTCGCAAACAACGTATACATCCGGCGACTACGGGAGATCAGCAAAAAGGGCCGAGACTACCGCAAGACAGAGAATAAGCTGGACAAAGAGAATGGCATCGTTGTACTTGACGATGCAGCCTAATCAGCCAACTTTGGGGATCAGCAAGGACCCAGTCATGCGTCCCATTCATTCATCCACCTTATAATACTTCTTTCTCCATTCTACAGATACCTCTCAAGATCTTATGTATAATATTGCCTCGCACTCCAGGTTTTATGATTGTGGGATTGGAGTGTTTGCATCCAGGGCGTTCGGCCTGTACCATTCCTGTATGGCGTTTGTTTGATGTTCCAACCCAGGGTACTGCGTCTGGGTTCTAGATAGCATTGTGTATACGATTGGCTGTTTTTTTCTTCAGTTGGTATATAATTTACTTGCGGGTTTTAGACACCTAATCCACTCACATTCAGCGCAATCTATATACGTAATAAATCCGTGGCACTGAGAAGTTCAACGCTAGTCGTAGTGTTGATGTTGGCTTCTGTAGCAATGAGATGCTGTGGATAAAGATAGGAGGGAGACAATAACCCTTGAATCAGGACCTTTTCTCAGGTTCCTTAGATTCCAACCAGTTGACAATACTTGGTGAAGTGCAAGGGGTGTTTGTGAGACCACTACACATATACAACCCAACATCAACTTGAATCACAGTCAAGTAAGGAACATAATCGGATCAGTCTATATTCACAAAATATATACATATATACATACATACGTAGTACCGCTATATATCCAGTCTAACACCATACTACAAAAGCCCCAAAACAATAGCCCAATTCAATCCCGTGGTTCAATCTTTCAAGACCGATGAAGATAGGTTCTATGACATTAACAATTAGGGCATCAAGTGAACTCAAAAAGCAACGCATTTCCCGATAGACTTCACAAAAACACCTAAAGAATTTGACCCCTTAAATAGGATAGGGGTAAACGCCGTCAAACCGATACGCCAAACTCGCAAATATCAATCCAAGTACGTCTCTTGGTGGTTGGATGTTGGCCTTTCCAGAGGCAGACGGAGGCAAGGGGGAAAGTAAGGTGAAAAAGATAAAAAGACACTCGAGACAGGCCAGAGCGAACACCAGCTAGTCGAGGTCAATGTAAATTGAGGATGGGGGAGGAGAATATGAGAGACGCCATGCAATCAGAATGGATAGCAAGCAGCTTGCATCCTTCAAGCTGCAAGACGTGCCATTGAGAGAAGTGCTACCAAAGACAGGGGACGACTCAGACGTAGAGGGAGGGGGGCAGATAAAGAGAGAAAGGTTGAAGTATTTCATAGGGACCGTTGGAGTAGGTAAATCTTTCGACTAGCGAAAACGTATTTCAATGGGTCTCGTGGCTCAGATTTCGTGATTCGTCCCATAAGCGAAGGAGAAGAACCCCCTTTTTCTCTTAATGGGGTTTGAACGAGTGTCAGGACTATCGAAAGTCCCCTAGGTCAAGTTTGGGCGGTGACCATTGCAACGTCGGCGGTCTGTCACGAGAAACGCAAACAGCTCCGGGCCTCATTTTTTCCGTCCGTCTGCGCTCTCTTGATGCGCCTCCCGAAAGAATTCCTCTTAGCGTCGACGAAGTTGTGCCATATGAGCTGCGGGCACTCGCAGCTGTACCCGCACTGGTAGAAACGGTACTGGAGCTGCGGGCACTGCGAACACTGCTGGATTTACTGATGACGGATGGCATAGAAGGAACCGGCACTGCTAGCCGTGACGAAGGCCCACTAGAACTGGCGTAATCCGACGGTAAAATCTGAGGTGCATACTCAACAGAGAAAGGAGCTGTCTGTGGGCGCATTCTGGGCTCAATTTGTATGTTGGTTTCCGTGTCGAGACTTCGGAAAATGTCTAGATGGCTTGCTTCGTTGGGCTGGCTTGCCTTTGGCGACGGTTGTGTATTTGTTTGCGGCCTTGGCTGAATTTCCTGTTCAGATACTGTTACGTCGAATTTCAGGTTGTCCAGCATCGTCGCGAGGCTCGCTGCCGTGTTGGGGCGCCCGTCGCTGGCAGCATCATCGCCGTCAAGCGCAGCAGTTTCAACCTCAATTCCATTGGCCACGTTGAAGTTCCGGAATAGATAACGACGTAGGCGAGAAACCTCCGCGTCCCATTTCAGATTCAGCGATTGCAGGATCACTTCAATGTCGTGGTGTAGGAAAGGTGAGGTTTCGGCAGCTGCCAGATTGTTGGATATAGAGACCCCGGAGCGAAGGTGGCCCGACGCATGCGAGTGTTTACTTGATTTATGTCCCACTGTCGCATGTTTTGCCGCGTTCAGTGATCGACGGATAGTACTCGTAGTGGAACTCTGCGCGACACCCATATCACGCTTGACGCTTTCAACCTCGCGGCGCACCTTGTCAAGTGAGTGAATCCTATCGCGGTCCATGTATGATAGACTCAATAGAGACTTGTTCCGCTGCAGGCCGTTAACTAGAACGGTGAACGACTGTAAGTTGATGTCGTTGTTTTCACAATAGACCTCACGAAGACAGTCATTCTCCTCCAGTACGGAGGCCAGTGTATTTGCGCCCTGTAACCCCAGTTTTTGGTGTTCGATTCTCAGCACTTTCAAGGACCTGTTCTTCTTCAGACCAGTCAGTGCTAGATTGAGACCAATGCCAAATCTCGCCACATCTAGGTGGGCACTTTCTCCACTGATATCCAAGTCTTCCAACGTCTCATTCTCTTCGAACATTAACTGCAATGCTCTGCACGTTTCCGGTCCTGCATCGTACGGCAGGGATGCTTTCGAGATATCAAGATACTTCAGGGATCGGTTTTTGCGCAAAGCCTCGACTAAGTCTCGAAACTGCTCTTCCTTTTTGAAGTCGATCATTCGCATAGATAGATGAGGCGGCGACTTGCTTTTTGCGAGTGCGTCGAAGAGAAACGAGCACCCTAAGTCCAGTCGGTTCTCATTAACGTGTAAATGCAGGTCGCGAGAACAATCTGAAGCCACCGATGAATGTAAAAGGATAGCCACGTCTTGCCCTGTTAGCCCACATTGGTCAAGACGAAGCACACGCAACCCTCGCGATCGATCACTGGCCAGGTAGGTAGCAATTGCATCCACCGTCTCCCGGTTTACTTTGGTCCGACTCAATGAGAGCTCCTCAAGATGCCAGTTGATCAAGGTCTCCGCAGTTATCAACGGATCGGACCCCGACGTCCTGGAGATACGTGATAAGTCAAGTTTCTTGACCCGTTTAAAGTAGCCAAGATACTGTTGAAGGATATCAGGGCTCAGTCGGCCCTGCACGCCTGAAATATTGATTGCTTCCAGCGTGTGAGCCTGAGCAACGGTGGTGGAAAGTAACAGGTCGAGGTCGTGAACCGATAAGCCGCAATTGCCTACCTCTAACGCTCGCATCTGACTTGCTCCTTGGGAAGCTGCGTCTACGAGGTAATCGAGATCCGAGTCCCCTAGCTTGATGCCGTTCAGCACAACCCAATCAACACTTGTCAGCTCCCGGCGACATATCGGAAAGATCGCCTCTGGTATGCCGCAACCCGGATCATGGCTTTCGTTGTCGGACTTGGGGGTTCGGCTTAGAGTGTTAGAGAAGTCCAAGCGCCGAAGCCAGTTGCTCTTCAGCGTTAGGGCACGGATCTCCTGGGACAGAACCGAGAGACTCTCTTGACCTGTAATGTGAATTGGAGCGCCTGCACGGCTGAGAAGCATATCTTTATCCAGGCCATGGTAGTCACGAAGACCTTGAAGTGCATCCAAGCTGACGCCGCTGAATGAGATAGACCGGAACGATTCATTGTACCGCAGTGCTCGCAATACTGCAACCAGTTCCAAGGCTGTGTACTTGCGGCGTGATGGTGAGGCGGGCGGTAGAAGCTTGAAGCACGGAGCGTCATCACATTGCACATCAATCGTATAACGAATGTTGGAGGTATCGATATCATAGCTGGCCGAGTAGGCAACTAGTGTTCGGTCAAAGCAACCATAATCCTCATTTAGATCCACCGGAGGGAAGTTAGATTCGTTACCCAGATCGCGAGGCACGATGAAATCATAGGGTTGTCTGACCCAGAGAGGCCGCAAAAATTCCGTTTGTTGCCGTATCCAAAAGGCGACCTCGAGCGAGTGGACAGACGCTAGGAAGACCGAGAAAGGCTTACATAGGGGTATTCGAAAGGTCAGGTGCAGACTATCATCTCCGTACTCCATGGACAAGCAGGTCAAATTCATCAGTCCGAACGATGTTGCGTTGTCTAGGTCGCTTAAGGACACGGCTGAGCCGCGGTTGGAGACCTTTTGGAGAGGAATTAGATGGAGCTTATGTGAACCGAGGGCAAGATAGCATCCGGTGGGGGATAGCTTGGTAAGATCTTCTGAGGATGTCCGCGCCTGCGACTTGCTGCAAGCCATCTGAATGACACGAAAAATGCGAAAGGTCTCCGGATCATAGTCTCTTTCGTACTCGAGCATCCTTACGACATATTCAATCGATCGCTGGTCAAAAGGCAGAGGGTTGCCCTGTCGAATTAGTTCGGCTGCAGAACGAATTCCAACCATCCACAGGTTGAGTTCCTGCAGATCAGGCGTCTGCATTTGGATGAAGGCTGCTTTGTGAGCCCGCTCGTCTAGGTATGCCACCTCCACCGTGGAGGAGGGTTTCCCATCATCCAACATGTACACGGCGATAATGCTATTCAGCGGGATTCCCGCAGCCGAATCGCTTGTAGTGGAGAGTTGTGGATCCCCCAATGAACTGATCGAGGTTATGGACTGGCGATTGCTCGGACCGGACCGGGCATAGGACGGCGGGATTGAGGGAAACATGTCCGCTGCTTTAGTTTGGCTTTTCAGCCGGACGAGGTGGGTATCGGTC
This sequence comes from Aspergillus nomiae NRRL 13137, assembly GCF_001204775.2. Taxonomy (NCBI): domain Eukaryota; kingdom Fungi; phylum Ascomycota; class Eurotiomycetes; order Eurotiales; family Aspergillaceae; genus Aspergillus; species Aspergillus nomiae. Next base: position 8,103 of record NW_015378733.1, read on the forward strand.
AGGACGAGATACTGGCTCTTTTTCCTCCACATGCCGCCGGTGGTTTGGATCTCCCCATGATGTAAGATTATAGATCCAATGCCTTGTCGAGAATCGGAGGCCTCGTCATCGTCCATAGATGGCGAAGTTTTCGAGCGGCCTAGCGACCGGTCATCGTCCTCGAACGAGTGAAATGATCGAAGAGATCCAAAGACGGAGGCCCGTTTCTTTTGTATCGACTTCCGTCGGGGACGAGACGCCTCGAAAGCCCCATTGGGCATCGCCGCGGCGTATGCAGTAGCGTTCGTATCGGCCGTTCCGGAGCGCCGAAGGCCATGGCTTGGTCCGGGCGGACTAGGGTTCCGACCACCAAAGAATCCCGAATTGCGTCGTTTCTTCTTCACCACTTGGACATCGTCGGATGGAGATCGATCATGGGTACCGAGGCCGGATAGGGACGAGGTCGTCGACGGGCTAAACACACTCAGACTTTTCCTCCGCTCTTTCTTCCCCAGACTGCTGTCAGCCATGACGGGGAGAGGGAAGGCAAACTACGGGGTAAAAGAAGGAGACACGGAAGTGAAGCAAGCTAAAAGAGTGGCGTTGGGAGAAAGAGGAATTATCACATCGACGACCTCAGTGCCGTTTCTCACTAAATCAGAACCCCCGGGAAAAGACAGGGAATTAGTTAGTTATTATCATCCGACGAGACGAGTGGAATGGCATGCCGCAAGACAAGCCAAGGCGATCGAAACTAGGATTCAACTAGTGAAAAGTACGAAGGTGGAGAAGACCGCAGGAAAACAAATAAGAAGCAAGCGCTAAAGAGACGGGGGAGAGGGGAGGTGGAACGTACAGTAGACCGTCAAGATGCCATGAGAAGCGACTGACTGAGCTTGTAGGAGGAGAGAAAGAAGACGACGACGTGCACAGGCAACGATCGGAGTGAGGGTGATAATAAAGATAAGAGAATAAAGAATTTGTGAGACAAGGCCGCGACCAAAAAAGGCAAGACAATGTCAAACCCCCCCAGGAAGTATAGCGATTGTTAGGGTAACGTAACCCACCACCGACGTTACAGGGGGAGGTGGGAGCAGGAGGATTTCAATGTCAATCTCCAAGTGAATAGAAAGCGAAAGAGAGGTCGTAGAGTACGTGGAGGGTTACAATGATACTAGCAACTCAAGCACGACACATCAATCACTCCCAATGGTGACGGGGGAGGGGAAGGAAAAGACCGGAAGAGGCAATATTGAGGCCGGATGCAGAGCAAAACAACGAGCGACTTTTGGGGCGACAGGCGGAAACCAAAGCGGAAGGCCCGCAATAAGATGTTGGAAAGCTAAAGAAAGCGATTGTTGGGTCGGGAGATGGGGGAAGAAGTTCCTGACGATAATCTGGAGAAAATGAGATCAGAATTGTAGATCGGATGGAATTGATTCGGTCCAACGACCGACGTAACCAAAGGGTCGGGCGGGGACCCAAATGATGTCACTTGGTTGACTTCTTTCGCTGCAAACGATGGGGGGTGGTTTTTTTTTTTCCCTTTCCTTGTTTTCTTCTTCCT
>NW_015378734.1:0-9561 GCF_001204775.2 Aspergillus nomiae NRRL 13137
ACGTACGCTCATTCCCATTCGCAGCAGGAAAATGCAAAAGGCACGATCCAGTACCACCCTCCTCTTCAGGCTCGGAGTCGATCGCCGACGCCACAATCCAGGCCTGCGGGCAGCTGTGCTGGGTGCTCAGGGCCGCCAGGTCGGACTTGAGGGCATCGAGATCGCCGGCGCGGGCGTCGTAGATGAGGTCGTCGATTGCCTCAACGGTTAATGTGATGGGGGTCTTGGTGGCCATTTTTGCCTCTGTCTTTGCCTTTTGGCACCTTTGAGATCACGTGGTTGTGGTGATTTGTTCAAGGTCTGGGCGACGCTTGGATTGTGTGCTTTGGGGTATCTGGGTGAGTTTGTTAGTGGTGTTTCTTTTAGCCATGGTGTGGTTTTGGTGATGGTGGGGTGGTAGATGCATCATGCTATAGAGGTTTTATATAGACTTTATGCGCAATAGATGGCATGTCAAAAATTTTATAAAAGGTATGAAAAAGAAGATTAAAGGGTAGAAATGACAGAAATCCGATTTCAAGGCCAATATGCGGCTTGCACGTTTTGTAACGTTTCCATCCTCTATCTTGTCGCCGGCTTTTTGTCTTTTTTTTTTTTTTTTTTTTTGTGATAGTATATCAACCCCTCAGTCTTCAACACCCCGCATATGCATATCAGAGGCATGGAATGCAGTGTTTACACGGGGGTCTTAGGGTATATATGGTACAGTGCATTCAGAATAAGAAATCCACATACCTTGATTATATATTTCGAGGGTGCTATACTCAATTTTGTGAAGCATCGGATGGTTGCTGAGAACTTTGATGTCGGGTCATGTGATCTAGTGGATCATTCGTCGGCATTTCATATCTAAATTACTCTCATCTTGATTTACTCTGTATAGAGCTCAGTGAGCAGTTACCCGAGAGATGGAGCAGATGAATATGTTACATTTATTGTAAGAAATGAAAGTAGACGCTGCTCTATCATATGCGACCCATGAACTACAGTACAAACGCCCAAGCCCACCCGTATAAAACAAAAGGTATCTCAATGACAAGACATCACCTGTGGATTGAATCCGGTCAATCGCGTAGCCATGCCCTTCGCTTTTCCTCCTTCTTCTCTCTCCGTTTCTCCTTGAACATTTTCAGTTCCTTTTTAGTGAGCTTTTTAGCGCTCCGCTCTGCCCGCAGGCTCCTTCCATCATGGCTATTGGCCGCAGCGTCCACATCAAAGAAGGCATTCATCTGCCGGTAGGATTTGTTCTGGTCATTATGGTTCTCGGGGTTCTGTGATGCATCCTGCCATCGCCCGGTGAACCGGTTGAACGCGCCAACCGCCGCGTAGTGATCCGTACCGGGAGCCACGGCAGATGTATCCTCGGGCGGCTGCTCATACTGCTGGGCGTACGGCGCCGTCGGATCGTAGTCACCGTGGATCGCAGGGTTATAGCCACCTACCACGGGCGCGGCCTTCTCCGTGGACGGAGCGCTGGCCTCTACGCCAGGAGGACCTGCTGGGGCTGGCGCCGCCGCCGCGGCCTCCGGCACGCGCGGGTTGTCCCACTGCGACACGCCTGTGTAACGATTATAGAAGTAGTACGCTCCAACGTTGGCATCCCAGACAGGTTCCCACCCATCGTCATCACCAGGAGGAGCTTCGTTGGGAAGCGGTGGTGGAACCTCATCTGGCAATGGTGGCGCTGAAGCTTCTCCTTCCTCCTCTTGACCTTCCTCCGGCTCGGAGGCATCTCCTTTATTTACTTCATCACTTCCCTCGCGCTCTTTGCCTTTTTCCTCCCTTGTATCCTCCTTGGGCCTATTTGGTGCCTGTGCTTGTGTCTCTGTCTGGTCTCCACCTGGGCTGTTTCCTTCCTGGTTCACTGGGTCATTTCGCCCCTCCGACGGGTATTCTGACGGATTGTCAGCTGTGTGCTTGGAGGGCGTTTCGGACATTTTGATTAGCACTTCTTGTTCCCTCGAGAGGGTGCGTCAGAGCCGTGGCAGAAGTGCAGAGGATACGGCGGGTAGGGTGAATGATTGAATTGAATTATGCGGACGCCCTATCGCGATCACACTAACCAATTCGGGACTAGTCAACATCTTCCCCCAAGATATCGAATCGAAGATGAGCATCATGATCATAGTATCTACATCTGATTTTCATTTCTCAAGAACAAAATCAAGCACAATGATTCAGCTCAATCCAGCAATACTAACAAAACAAAACAGATGCATCCCTAACCACACTACCCCCCCCCCAATATAAACAAAACAGGCCACTAAGCTATTAGTCACTCGCAACCAAGACTCCCTCCCCTCTCAAAGCATCAACAGCCTCAGCAACCCACTCCTGACATCGTCTCAACGGCTCCCGCGGATACAACCTCCTCGCCCCTTGGAACTGCTTCTTGGGCACCGACACACCCTCACAGATCCCCAAGACGCGTCCGTACTCCGCAACCGCGACCACACCCAGCTTCTCCTTGCCACAGAACCCCGGGATTTCCTCCGGCGGCAGCTCAGCACGGTGCTCGAAGATCATGCCTTCTTGGATGTTGCCTTTGACGTGGTAGATATGGCCGGTGGAGGGGCCGTTCTCGTGAGTCTCGACGAAGAGGGCGTGGTGGTCGCGCGGGAGGCCGCTTTCGGCGATCAGGTAGATCGGGTGGGTTGCCATTATACAAGCTACTTCTAAATTCGTGGAGTGGGTTTTTGTGGGGGTCTGGGATACATAAAACTTTTTTCTCGGGGCCAAAGTAAGGTAGTATTGGGAGTTGGTTTTGACGGGTTGGATGATATATCCGGCCTAGACAGGTGTCAAGTTGTCAATGTCACCTCATCGCATGGCATTTTGAGTCTACCCGCCGTCCTGGGGAAAGCCGTTTCCTGCCATTGCGTTGACGCCTGTCAGGCGGTTCGGTGCTACATTGGATCGCTGCCACCACTAATATGGTAGGAGCTATTTATTACCTATTGAATGAGGACATTTCAAGCATTTGCTAAGCTTCTGTGGCTTCTGTGGCTTCTACGGGTGGCAGTGGTGGTGTGGGATTTACTATACAAGTCTGGTTTGGATTTGTATAGAACACTGGGAAAATAGAGTTCACGACCTGAACTGGAACAACAACGAATATAATAATCTGATTTATGTATCTCTAACGTGGATAATCAACTTTGAAATCAATGGCTAATGTTTTGATCTAATTTATTATGTGACTTAATATATATACGCCTCCCTATGCTACTGTAGCTATAAGATGTACTATCGGTCCTAGTCAAGATTCAAGCCCAACCAAAGACAAAGAAGCCAAAGGGAAATATTAATGTACACGCCCCTAAACCAAATATAGAGATAGTTCTAGCAAAGCTATTTCATTCATAATATACTACATATCTCCTTGAGTAAACGTTTTCATGGCAGATCTCACATGTATCAGACCGGCCGAAGGCCATCCAACAACAGGCAAAGAATTCCTGCCTGAGTCAACCTAGATATCCCATGTCCCAACTACCCTGCACCACTCACCACAAGGGCCGCGCTCACCACCCAGCTCAACAAATGTAACGGTACAAAGTATTATTCTGAACACGGTGGGCGAGGGAGGGAGTTGACCCCGAAACCAAGATAGACCAAAACCCGCCGCTCAATCGATCAAAACAAACCGAAGAAGTCCGATTTCATGTCCGACGCATGGGTTCATACTTTGTCCTAGAATGCGGATCATATTTCCCCCTGGAATACGAACGCGGGATTTGCCCTCCTTGGAAGTTGGCGGTCATCCCTGTGGTTGGCAGCCGTTCTGGATCGGGGCAGTCAAGGGATGGATTCTGGCACCATTAAGCTCGTAAAGATGTAACTCAATAAGAGCATCACAGCTTGGTTCGCAATGTCGGTGAAAAGTTGTAACCCAGTTGGAACTTTGTAACCATAGTGATTTTTATTCTTGGCTTGAAACAGGGAACGTAAGCTGGGAGAGCGGTCTGGGCGGAGTTTATTCGGGGCTACTGGTGTTGTTCTTCTAGTTGAGTTTAATCTTGCATTAATGCACTATAGCGGGTAGGTTCTGCGAGACAATATTAGCCTATGCAGGGAGGTTCACGGGCCTTGTTGGTGTCTTGGTTATTGTCGGTGGATGGTTAATGTTGGATAAGGTATAGGAACTTGGAAGATAGATTTGGTATTGAGTAGATGAGATACGACATACAGGCAGACTGATGGATAATTCAGTCCATAAAATAGTATACTACTTCTTACCAATTACACCAGGTATCTGGTTCCGTTTCTACTGTGGTAAAATAGCACTATGTAAGTTATTTTATGCATGGTCACTTTATAGTCCGTCTAGTTCTATCCGAAGTATCAACAACACTTTCAGTAGCACCTTTACGTTTACAACGATATATGGTAGAAATTATTTCGCAATAATCTAGTCTAGTTCTTTGAGAAAAGAAGAATAAATAGTTAAAATTTTGGTTTTTTTTGTAAAGGATTAGTCTACATAGTCATACTACACCATATCGTATACTCCCAGATATCCATCGTATATTTATATATATTTTCATACCACTATCATTACTGCGCAATCAGTCTATATACCATACTCTGGATTTGAATATATGATTATACTAAATAGCATCGCAATTCATACACTTCTTACATCAACTCTACAGTCTTTTCGTCATAATAGCTGTTCTAACAAGTCATAGACTCATAGTCTTACTGTCCCATGATTTGGGCACTATACTACCGAGTCCTACCAGTAGAGTCGAAATGCCTACTCAAAATGCATACGTTGCCTCAGGTACTGAAATCCCAGACATGTTTATTGGCCAGTAAGAGACCCAAAGCCAGCAAAGTCTACCGTTACATACACAGTCCCAGTAATTGATCAGCTCTTACCAAACGCGTGCACTCAACTTGGTGACATCAGAGCTGAAGGAAACATTCCAGTCAGATTCTTTTACTAATCCTGAGATGTGTGCCTGAGGGGCAGTACGTGGTCCATGGCTAGGTTGTGGGTCATCGAACATTGTCGGATCGGCTCAACCCGGCTCAATCCCTAGCAAGGCGAAACGGAAGACAGGAAAAATGAACTTGAACTGTGCGGTATTAGAGCACCTAACAGTCGACCGGCCTATATTGGAACAAGTGACGGAGGTCACAGAAGCTCCCTGCGTGCGGAAATTAGACAGAAACTAGTGTAGCCACCCCTTGCCTGTGTCCCATCTCCACATGGGAGTTGAGGAATTGGTGAGACGGGGACCCCGAAAAAGAGAACCAATGAATACGAAGATCTGTGGCGCCCAGACCATACTCTGCAAACGCCCTGCAACTTTACTCGCTATCAGTGGCTTGGTCTCCGGGGTGGATGCTGCATACCGCACGAGCGCCATCAGAAGATAGCTATGGGCTTACGGCATGAGGCAAACCAGCACTTGGTCATGAGACGAAAGTTAACAGGTAGTGTGAGTGTCCGATCTCGCCCAAGTTCACTTGTGCCAATGTCATGTGTCATTGGTCAACATATTTTCCTAATTCAAAGTCTAACTTCATGTAACGTGAACGTTGGGTTCTCGAGGGGGATCGACGGGTTGCAGAGCGATCGACAGGTGAAGACAGGAGGAATGAGACAGTCTTGTGTGCAACACAGGCAGTTCTGAACGGTTATGGTATGCTGCTGGGCAGGTATCCTGGTAGATCCATACCGTTGGCTGGCGCAGACGTCTGCGGGGCCCAAGGATCTGCTTTACTGTAGGGAGAGCAGTGACATGGACGACCATTCCTTGCCTATTGCATTCCTGGAGGAGTGGCGACCAGGCATCATTCCACTTCGAAAACATACTGGGAGTGTAAAGTAGGGCCTCCAAGGTAGCTCACAGACCACCAGATTTGTCTATATAAGGAGTCGTCTTCATCGCCCAAATCTGTTCTTCATCAACACAATCAATTCACTCTCATTCTCTCTTCACAGTTCAGTCTTCCAGACAAGCTTCTCTCGCTTACAAGCTTCTCCGAGTATACTCTCGTTCAAAACCAAACCCACCGTCACAATGCAGTTCTCCGTTGCCGCTGTTCTCGCTCTGGCTACTGCCGTTGCCGCTCTTCCTCCTGCTTCTGGCACTGGCGCTGGCCAGGAAGTTGGCAACGCCAAGAACCAGTTCCCTCTTCCCAAGGACATGACCGTGAAGCAGGCCTCTGACAAGTGTGGTGACAATGCTACGATGAAGTGCTGCAACAAGTCCGTCAAGTCTGGCGACTTCACCCAGGCCGAGTCTGGTATCCTGAACAACCTCATCGACCTGCTCAATGGCAAGCAGGGCCAGGGTCTTGGTCTCTTGGATGAGTGCACCAACATCCCTGTCGATGTCCTCGCTAGTGAGTATTCAGCAACATGAACCATAGCCAGAGTTAGACTAACATCTACCAGTCCCCATTATCCAGCAGCAGGAACAGTGCAAGCAGCCCATCTCTTGCTGCCAGAACACCAAGTCCAGCGCCGTAAGTACCACTATAGAGTTTGTATCTTGGATTCTTACTAACCTTCGCAGGATGGAAGCGTCATTGGTCTTGGTCTTCCTTGCATCGCTATTGGCTCTCTCCTCTAAGTGATTGCCCTCGCCGAACTGGTAGTCCGAGGAATGCGGGATGGAGTATGCCCATGAAATGTCTCCATAGTGTCCTTTTCAGTGTATTGTACTGCCATCTCGTGTCGTGTAACCCTCGGAGCGGAAAGACTGTTCTGTTTGCTTTCTCATCTTCCTGTGCAGCCTTGTGTTCCAGCCTAGCATCTGGAAATAGTCATTGGCTAGCCAGCTTAATAAATAGACTTTGATATTTACTCCATCTCTCTCTACCACTATCTTTGTAGTTCATCAAATATTGAAACACTCCCTAAAACATGGAACTTAATATCTCCGCTTTATGTACCTCAGTCTATCGTCCTCACACTTCTACTTACCCTGCTTGTTTGACACCCTTATCGCTATAGTGCTAATGACCATCCGGACAGCAAATATTCCTGGGAACGTGCCTTTGTCCTAGACCGCTGGTGGCCCTGTAAACCCGAAATTCTCCTTTACTCTCAAATTCTTTCTTGACACCACCAGCCTCTGTGTTGCCGGTAGTTTCCTACTTCTGATCAATCTTCATCACATAGAAAAGAAGTAGACGTCAAGCAGTCTATCTCCCACCTGCAAATCCTCCATCACCTTCATGTGGTGAGTCTTGTCTAGTCGATCCGTGACAGACGCAGTGCGTCATGAGCGAAATCTCGACAATGATCTACACCTCTTCTTCGGCTCCATGGCCTTTTTATCTATCAGCGCGGAGTGTTGCGACGTCTTGTTTAGTTGTTATAAGTAAGAGCTCTATTCTAACTCCTTCCTTTTCAAAAAAGCTCCTCATAAGTTTGACGTTTCGACATACTTCCTGAGTAATGCTCACACAGTCTGCCCAGGTACAAGTTCCCGATACAATCCTTAAAATCTACGAATTGCCACTGTATTATCTCACTTTCAATTAATACTAATCATACATAAGACATCGTCGAAACGAAAAGAGAACACGTCTGTATCTTACACCACCCACATAAACGGCAAGATCACCTGTACAAGAACCCCCCAATAGTATACATATCAAGAACTTCCAGTCCAAAACATCCCCAGAAAGGAAACAAAACCCCACGATATCGGCCAAAGCAAAAACCCCAAACCCCAAACGCCATTCTTAGCAAAAAAGAGGCTTCTCCTTACCCGCAGCCGTAGCTGCTGCTATCATCGTTTCATCCGCCGACTTGCGGTTCCCAAGCCGACCACTGCGAAACATCACCGCGGCCATCCTTCGTTCCTTCTTCAGATTAGTTGGCTCATCTTCCGTCATTGTGACCGAGGACACAGAAGAAGAAAGCGATGCTGCCGACCCGCGCGTGCGAAGCGGCGACTTAGGCGGGATGCTGGGGAGTCGGATACTGGATAGTTTTGGCGCCGCCGCCGCAGTAGCTTGCAGGAGGTTGATGATTTCGATGAGAGATTTACGACGACTAACCCGCCAGGCTGGCATGCCTTGTTCATCCTTGGCTGGGATTGTTGTGTCGTCGTGCTCGTTTGCCTTTGATTCAGCTTCTTTGTCCGCTTCTTCGGGGATGTCTTCGATCATCCGGCTCCTCACTTCGGGTCCTTTAACGGTGTTTTTTCTTTGCGGCCTCTCGGGAATGCAGTGCAATTGCTCGTTGTCTTGCTTGACCTGAGCATCGCCTTTCTCTTCATCCTGGTCGCCCTCCTCCTCATCTTTAACATCTTTCTCCACACCTTCAAACCCAGTATCCCCCTCGACAGCCACAAACGTCTCCTCAGACACCTTCACCGGCGCCTCAACTGCCTTCCCCCAATGACTGCCTCCCCCACAGCCAGACCGTGGTCTCCCCTCATCATCCTCATCCTTCGCCACAATCCGAATAGAAGGCTTCTTCACCAAATCCGGGTTCACCCCCGGCGGACAGGAGTAAGGCACAGGATCCTTAGGCGGCACAGCCGGCGGTGTATCCCGCTCATGTTTCTGTTTCTGTCTCTGTCTCCGTCGACCCTGGATACAGGATCTGAATAGCTTAGAGAAGATACTCATTGTTTCTTTTTCCCGTCCCCCTCTTCTGATTTTCGTCTGGACCTGAACGAACACCTTAGTGACAGGCGATGAGGGGCCCGATCGAGGGGTTTATATGACTATCAATAATGGGGGCGCTGTGTATTTGTTTGGGATTGTCCGTTTCCGGACTATAGTGATTGCGGGGGATGGTGACGAGGGGATCTTTTCTCTTTTCTCTTCCCTGGACACACACACCCCAGGTGGGGATTCGTGGTAGATAGGGATAGACGAGGTGCGCTGGGTTCTTGCAGGATGGGGCTACCTGACTTATGCAGCGTGTGTGTGTATGTGTATGTGTATAATACTTTACTCCCGGTGGAGGAGTGGTGAGCGAGGCATGGCGGGAGGGGTTATATGTGTTGCCCTGTTACACCTACTTCCTACCTGACAGTTTTTTTTACTTTGGTTCCTGGATCCTTGGTTGCCGCTTTCTATGTTTGTGTTGTATTTTGTCTGGGGGGTTGAGTTTGCATTCAACGTAAGGAGGGTGCAGTAGCAGGTGGGATGTAAGGATGCGTGTGGTTCGTGTGTTAGGGCTGTTTGTGCTACTACGGGTTCTTCTATTCTGGATTATACTTCCGTGGGGAGAAGTATGCGGTTGATTGGCGGTGTGTTTGTGGACGGGGGGTGGTGAGGTTAGTTATGGTTATTGCAGGGTTGATCTTAATATCGATTGCATGTATGCTGGACTCTGGGGAAGAGTAAGGGAGGTTAGAGGGGTGAAGTGTTGGACAGCATGTTATAGTTGTATGTATGTTGAGGGCTGCGGGTTAGGGCTCGTTCGGGCTGTTGGGTCGGGGGCTCGTGAGAGCCCATTTTCCTGCAGCGAACGTGTACGATTTCTGGGGATTTTTATCAATGCTCCGACTTCGTGGGTGTCGGGGGTTATTTTTTTTTTTTTCTTTTTTTTCTCCTTTGATTTGTGGCTTTGTTTTC
>NW_015378735.1:0-9535 GCF_001204775.2 Aspergillus nomiae NRRL 13137
TTTCTTTCTTCTTTCTTTCTTCTTTCTTTCTTCTTTTTTTTTTTTTTTTGCAAATTTATATTTCTGCAATTTTTTTTTCTTTTTCCCTTTCCCTCTCTATATCTCCATATTTTTGTCCGATTCTCAATGATAATGTCTAATTGTCTGATCAACCTTGTCGGTTGACTCGGTTCCACAAGTTCTTTGGCCTCACCATCTACAGGCCTCCTTCGCTTTTCTTTCTTTCCTTCCCTTCCTTTTTTTCTTTTTCTGCCGGTCTTATTCGCAGTGCGTTGCTTTCGATGTGATGAGTTCTTTTTTTTCTCTCATCTTTCGCCCTTCTGCCTCTCTTTTCCTCTCTTCTGCGGGAGGTACTTTACAGAGTCTTGTCTGGACATTCTTTCTTAGCCCCAATGCTATATCCCCCATGTTATTCCCTATATTACTTTTTATATGTCAAAGTCGATAATAGTCAAAGCTTTTTCTTTTTTTTATGTCCAGGAAATCTGGGATCTGTCAGCTGTCACCGATGCCTCGGACTTCTTGGACGTTACCTTGCAGCGTTCAAGGGTAGGGTGCTATGGTCTTGCACATATATACCCTACCAGATCTCCATATGTCATTCACACTGAGGCTTCTTACCGGAAGTCCCTAGGCTTTTCTTCCCTTATTTGAGACTCGGAGCCCGCTCGCCATTACTGGGATCCATAGTATACGAACAGTGTTTTATTTACACCTCCATCACTTGTCTCTTCTGGAATTACTTCAAGTTTTCTGTCCTCTCTTCTTTCTCCCCTTATTCCTTTTCTCTATCGTATTTAGGCGTGCCTCTCTACTTTCGACGCCACCTCACCGTACACTCCATTACAAAGAGATTGTATCATCAAAGTTTCCAGAAACAGAATCCTTGCTATTCGAGGGTTTTTGGCTTATAAAAACTTCACCCTACTATATCACATTCTCCATCTCTGTATCAATATAGATTTGGATGATAGGGCGAGCAGTACGAGTTGCTTCCTTGTGCAGTGAGATTATCCGTGTTAATCTGTGCATGCATTAAATTGGAAAGTTCTCAACTTTCTGGCTGCCAACAAGAGACGAAAGCCAAACCGAAAGTCATTATGAGTGGTTTTGGAAGGCGAAGTAATGAGGGCCATGGTAGCTATACCATGAACCAGCAAGTTGCCTTGCCTGTTCCATATAGCCAAGGGGAAGGTCATGAGTTCAGCATAAACGACTCTGGCTCATATCATTTCCCATCTCAGTCTTTCAATGCATATACTTCCCAATTCAGCTCTCCATACAGCCACTCAGGCATATCAACTCATAACCAGCATATGTCTTCTCCCCATTTACCTGTGCACTCTGTGCCGTCAACCCCTGACCATACGGCCATACAACAACAACAACCCCACCACCACCACCATCAGTCGGTACAGTACATGGCACCATTACGCTATTTCCAGTCCCAAAGATATCTGCCTTTCCGCGAAACACTTGGGGAGACAGACATCGAAAGTCAAGACTCCCGAAACGAGAATACGATGTTATCGGAGCCAGTCATTCCCCCACTGGATGGATTCCCAAACGTACGGGAATTCGATCAACTAATGAGAAGGTAAGTAGTCCACACGTCCAAAGAATCCACTTCGGTGTTTTAAGTAGAGAGGGGCCTTACTTATGCGGGGTGTTCTACTTCAGCTATGTCGACGACCTCTCCGTTAAGAAACAAGACAAAGCGTTGATTCATGCTAAAAGGGCCAGAAACATAAGGACGGTCTTATTAGATCCAAAGGATACGACTGTAGAATCTGCCCAGTTTCGGTATGGATTTTTCCTGACCTTTTCCTGCGGCTGGAAGCATCCCTACTATTTTCAAGCCTTTCACCAAGACCATGATTGTGTTTGCATCAGCTAAATGTATAGCATCAGATTTTGGGTCAAAAAGATGTTCAAACTTCAAGTAGTTGGTACAGGGACTTCAGATGTCCGTATTCGCTCCTTATCAGGTTGAAGAACATTATTGCTGATGCTCACATGCCTTTCAAGTGCATGAAAATGGTCTGTCATGAAGGAAAGCCCGTGGCTATCCGAGAGAAGCTTTTCAAGATTCTTACCAGGCACATCAACAGTGCCAACACGGTGGTAGAGATAAAACATCTGCTCAGGTGCGGCAGATTTATTCATGGTACGTCTGTCTGTTTTTCAAATGAATTGTCTGCACCTTCCAGGCCTATCTTTTCGAGAACATCCCGATGCCCCAGTCATCATTAACCGGTGGAGACTGACTGTAAGCATACGTTGATCTTCGTCAAAGGGTCCCTAAAGAACTCATCTCGCGTTTTGTAAAAATATGTCCGACTTGTCAAGTTCGCCGGGGAGGTTCGCGCCTCACCCCTCCTAATTCAAGAAGAAGCTCACCCCGTCTCGAGATAGTATCTCGTTCCCCAAAACTTCCATCGCCACCCATATCAAGATGTGAATCCAGTCTGAACGTTCAATTGCCGTTGGACAGGCCACAGGCGAGCTACTTGACTCAGTTTAATGGCCACAATAGCTGGTTGGAGAGTCAAAGGGGTATACACCAACGGTCAAACTTGAGCCCCGGACACGCCTTTGCCAAAGCAACGCCCCCCCTGCCCAGTTCAGTTTCTGCATTGGACTCTCCCTATGGGGATCTCCCAGATCCATCGTCACAGGTTAATTATAATTCGGGTTTCGCTACTGCACATGGCCCGTCTAGCCATCGAGACTTTTAGAGTTCTCCATTCGACCGGCGAATCATCAGATGGGTTCGAAATGGCCCCGACAATATGGTACCTTGGGTTTATTTCTTTCTCTGTTCTTTTTCTTTCTCTTCTTGCTCTTTCAATTTCTAATGCAAAGAATGTATTTTTCTCAAGTAATATTTAGCAGTTTTTAACAAACGTTTGTGATCGTTGGAGAAGTACGTGCACTTGACTAAACCAAGCGTTAAGTCATGATTCGTAAGGCACTCATTGCCAAAAATCGGTCTATTTTATGTTGAAGACGCATAGCTTATCCGATATTCTACCCTAAACAATGAAGCAGCCCTCAGGCGTGGCTCAGTTGTTCTCCCAAACGGTTTGGGACTCAAGGACAGTTTCCATTGTAAGCATACTCCTCTACATGATGCTAATAGGAACTGGCTGTAATGCTCCGGTTCCATTACGATTGAAGCGGCAGGCATTTTCGGATCGGCTTGACCACGACCCAGCTCTGACATGGTTATTCGAAACTGTCAAGAGTAGAAAATCTTTTATTGTACAAACAAGCAAAATCCATCAAAACTGAAACGTAGCCTAGCGTCTTGAAACGATTTGAGGTACACCACACAACTATAATAATTGTAGAAAAAGAAAAAGAAAGAAAGTATATTGATCGCTGCTCCCAAGCCCTCCTGAAAATGGATTACACCGACGGTTAGACCGGAAGTGAGAACTTCTTTCCTTTCATGACCCTACTCCTGTTTAGTGCATCATCAGGCTCTAAGATTCTCGGTGACTTACTTGGTATAATAGATATAAAAGAAATCCGAGTATAGAAGTGTTTGGACGATGCCTGCTACAACAGGGACGGGCTGAAAGTAGCTTTCCGCGAAATAGCGATAGATCCAATTAGGTATGTAGAGGGCGCGGTATAGACCCAATGCAAATAGGTAGTGAGTTGTTATAGTATCTGCCTCGCCGGTACGTTGAAGCATGAAGAGCTGAGGTAGGATGGCAACAGATTCAAGCCAAATCGAGAACGTCCAGAGAATCTTGCTATTGTCAGAGGCCGCATGGAAATACAAATGATTGATGAACTGACTTCGGAGAAACTATAGTCATGTGGGAAGAGAAGAGCTAGCAAAGCACCAATCCCGAGGAGGTATTGGACTTTGAATGTATCGATATTCGGATCATGTGTGGGTTTATAGTCATTAAGCATGAGATAGATGATATAGGCTGATGAGCCAATGAACAGTATCTTGAAAGTCGTGTTGTATAGAGATTCGGAAAAGGCCCAGAAGAGATCTAGAAGATCGGCAAGGATTAGAGAAGTCTTGCGAGAGGCGACGGCGAAGAGAAAATGAAGCCCTTACCAAGATAGCGAGTCACAAAAACCATCAAATACAAAGCCTGTGATTTGAATGACAGTCCAGAACAGCTCTAGCTTGCGGATTAGATTGAGCACTACAGGTGGCAAGCGGAAACCCATACACTAGACGACTTCATTTTATGTAGAAGAATAAAGATGGACGCGAGGTGCGAAAAATCAGCTAGTTCGAATGTTAGAACAATCGCAAGATAGTATCACAAAGCACTCACCCAAAAGCCTGAAGATGTTCATGATGGTTTAGAATCTGGGCGAGTTGGTTTAGGAAACACCAAATATATAATGAATGAAAGTGAAGATTGTTTGATGATGGGTTAAGGATTTCCTATAATCAATCGCCATGCAATTTGCATAAACCAGTGAGTTCCACTTTTGGTATGGAGCATAGTAATAGTTAGTCGCACCCTTGGGAAGGCCCTGAACAATGTTGACACGAAGCCACAACAAGCAGGCGCGACAAGCAAACTCCCCGCCCCACACACCGCGCTCGAGATGCCGCAATTCCACCTGCAGGGTATACTTGAGCTCTCTTTTCAATGAACTCAAATACCAACTATACACTCCTTTGCTCTTCTTTTCCTTATACTGCATATTTTATTTAGTTGTTTTAGTCTTCTCCCCCCCCCCCCGGCACCTTGTCATTGTTATTTTCATTTTTTAGTACTTGTATCAACCAATAAGAGAGCGAAAGGCAGAAATCCACATGGCTTTAGAATTTTGAGCAGTTCTCATTCTCAAGTGGCAATGATTCCCAGCATTGTATTCTGTACTTTCAGAAGATCGCGCTAACATGTGCGCTTTCACCATCCGCAATCCGCTGCAGGTGTCCCTCTGCGAGTTCACTTTTCAAAGCGCAAATGGAGCTATCTCTATCTAGTCTGTCCCAGTCCCGCATTCCAGTTCGTTTTGATTTCTGAGTGTCTGCAGTCTGCTCCATAAGCCGATCCCTGTCTGCGTCTAATTGCCAAAGGCGCTTTTCCGTGAGGGCATCTAGGTCAGATGGGAAGCATCTCCCCCCTGATATAATCGAACAAAGGCCCGTAAGATGATTCATGTACCTCGGGGTACGAGGATAGGGGGCTCCCGTAACACTTCCTTGGCGGTAGGTAGGGTGACGATGAGTATCCACACCCGGCCCTGGCATATGGCCACTGCGCGGGCCAGTCGGGGGCCCATAGGTCCCAGCCGACATGGGTCCACGGCGGGCGGGGACACTGGTCCAAACATTTTCCTTGAAGCTCGGCCCTCCGCGAGGACGAGTGGGAGCCGATAGTAGCGATATGTTTGAGCTATGGGTTTGCGAAGACAAGGACTTGGGCCCATGGGAGGGACCAGATGGCGGTGAATGGTCCTGTGCTGTGCTATATGCCCTTGGGTAGCTTGGAATACTGCCAGAATGTGCTTGATTCAATTCACTAGAGCCTTTCCCCTGGATCTCGAGGGAAGGAGCCCGACCCGAAATATCAGAGTCCGGTCCTTTCTCTGAAGAGCAACCGGCTCCATCCAGAAGCGGAAAATCACGTCCTGTCTCGTCTTGAGTCGGCTTGGTTTTGCTCAATGTTGCATGCTCGTGATGGGATGGCGAATGTTCCGAGTTCTTCGATAAGCGACGACAGGAAACTGGCTGAGATGCCGGTGACCTAACCCTGTTGTCGAACTGGAAACCACTGACCCTGTCTAGGAATGGTGATGACCGTCTCGAATTAGAAATCGATCCAGGGGCAGAGGTGTATGCAGAAGGAGCCCCACGGGGGGACGGTGATCGTCGTCTGTGGGCTATATAGTTCTCTGTATGGCGGTCCCTACGACCCTCTTGGATAGGACTCCGAGAACGAGGGACCATCGGTCCACGAGCGAAATTATCTCGCAACAAGCTACGCCTGGAAGGTGAAGCTGGTCTAGTGTACTGGTCAGATGCAGTCAGCGCAGGGCGCTCTCTTCTGGCTGGTCTAAAATCTAGGTTAGGTGATGGATCTCGAAGCCGCTTTGACATGTTCCGATTCCGGGAGAAGTCACGAGGTCGACTATCAGCATACGGTGACCTTATACGCCAAGAAGTAGGAGCTGGAGACCTGGGTCGTCCTTCGCGTCTGGGTGAGAATCTTCTTGGGGGGGAGCATGTCTTCAAGTATGAGCTAGGACCGTTATCTCTGTTGTAGAAAGACGGGCTTCGGGATGAGCGACCCCTAAAAGCGGGAGGTGAACGACTGCGTCCGCGACCATATGGCCGACTTGAGGATGGCACCCATGTATCAGCAACTAGACGAGGGGAACGATTCCGTGGCGATCTACTGCGTCTAATATAACCACGAGGACCTGCCGGGCGATAGCTCTCTCCGCCACGGTGATCATCAAATCTATGAGTAATTCGTTAGCCCAGGTTTCAAGACAAGAGACTGTCAACTTAGGGTGTAAGAGAGAAGAATAAAATGGCAAAAGAAGGGGGGTGGCGTAAACATGTACCTTCTGTTGCGATCCCAGTCCATTCGGCGACAAACAGACAAATTTTCGTAAAATAAATGTCACCGGACTGCGCAGAAAGTATCACTATGAATAGGCAGCTAGTATCTAGGCTAGAGACAAAATGGATGATTGAAGCTACACCTGAAAGCAGGTAATGGGCATGGGCCGAGACGCTGTCATACCTGTCTGAGACAGTTGACAGGGCAAGTATCACATGACTCAACTACCGATGTTGTTTGATTTTGTTTTGTCTCTCTCTTCAGTCCAACATACTCTTATTCAATGGACTACGCGTGTTGACAAGAATTGAATCTTGAATGGGAGACTAACCAGTCTGCTATGGCTTAAGAGAGGTCGAAGAATGGAGGGATCGCAAAAGACACTATCAGTACCTATTCGGCATAGTTATGCCCCTTGTATAATAGCCACTGCTCTTTGAGCCTTGCTTTCAGAATAATCAGACAAGAAGAGGATGAAAGATATTCTACAACATTATGAATCTCAAGAGATACAGAGCCGAGAACAACGACTTCCTTGATACAGGTGTTGTAAAGCATGCATGGTAAAAACTCGTTGGAAGCGATATCAGTGCCGGTTTCGTTTTTCTTCTTCCTTTTTGAGCCTTTTCCGACTTTCCTGGGCAATCATATCGCTTAGATCTTCCTGGAACCCCCAACTAGAATTGTTTTCCTGTTGCCTCTGGGATTCATAAAGCTTTCGAACATTTTCTTTGCTAAATCCCTCACTTGACTGTAGAGCATCTGGGTCCACAGAGACATCAACGTCGCCAGGCTTCTTGCGCTTCCGATTTTGTTCATCAGCACCGAGCACCGCCAAGTTTTCTGGAGGCGCAGCGAGATCATATACCCTGTCACCACCGAAGAAGCCCCGCACATTGGCCTGTCGCTCTGGGATAACTTGAAAAGCGCTCTTATGGCTTACAGGCTCTTCTGTCTGTGTGCCTCGATAGTGCTTGCGCACGTCAAATTCCCCTGAAACATTTTCTTCGCCAGCTAACTCAGAGGGAACAGATGATGCCAACCCACTTGGCGTCTCAAGTCCACTAGGAGTTTGCACGCCCGCTTCCATGTCCTCTTCGTCTTCCTCGTCTTCTTCATCCTCACTCTCCTCGTCAGAAGGCTCAGGTTCTTGTAGCTCACCCCAGAGATCCTTCTCAACAGGCTCGCCTTGCTGCATTGTCTGCTGCGGTTGCAATACACCAAATATATCACCTCCATAGAGGGGACGATTGTGCTCATCTACTGGTGGCTTTCCGTAGCCACCAGGATGATATCCCCACATGGCACCAGGAGGGGGGGGGGCGTTGAGACCTGGAATCTTCAAAGCCGGATATGATGGAGGTGGGCCGTACCTCTGTTGGTTGATTAACCAAGGAGGAGGGGCGCCCGGTGGCATATTGAGAGCTTCCTTGAGCTCAGCGCTAAGCTCACCGGGCCGTAAATGTCTAAGGTTGGTTTCATATTCCTTACCCTCATAGTAAACCTCGCCATAACGAGTAAGTTCCGGCTTAGTTTGAAATCGGAAAAATGCTTCGTATAGTTTCTGATAATCGATATCCAATCTTCCCATCTTTGGTTGTACCCTCTCTCTTTGCTTCTGTTTGAGTGTCGCTTGTTCTTGCTTCTCCAGGGCAGCATCGCGCATTTCCGAAATCCCAGTCTCCTGAATGAATTTAGGTAAAGCGAAAGGCGGTTTCTCAATTCCTCGCTTCGAAGAGAGGTATTCTCGTTTTAAGGACCAATGTGAAGGGACCGGGACAACATTGCGATGGGATTTTATGTGAACAAGAAGCCGAGGATCGGGGGCCGAAGTGTCTGTCCACTCGACAATTTCTGGTCTTCGAACCATTGCTTTCAATTCAGCAACAGAAAGCTTGTTCAGTTCCTTGCGCTTTCTTTTTGAGAGTTTGGGCGCCTTTTCTTCTTCGTCCGGGATTTCATCGTCATCATCAAAATATATTTCCGGCTTTTCGGGCTCTTTTGTTGATGTTGGGTTATCCCCGACCTCATCGAATCTGTCAATGATATGCTTATATACTTGCCATAACGGGTCCTCTAGGTCTGGAGACGCAGCATTATGCCCTTGATCGCCACTACCTCGTGAGACATCAGTCGATAGAACCACCTCTGTCTGAGATTTCGTATGTGTTTCATCAAGCGTCGCGTCGGTAGCCTAGAGAAAGTCAGTTTACTCTTGAGGTTTGCACCGTAATAAACGGACCTGCGTTTTCAAGGCTTTTTTCCTTGCCCTTCTCAATTGGTTCTTGCTTGACCTCATTATAAAAGCCCGTCAAACAAGAGATATGCTCGAGCGGCAACCTAGTATGCTCTACTTATTTCGCACTGTTGGGCATATGAATGCATATACAAATGATTGGTGAAGGTGAAAGCCAATGTACTGCGATGCTTTGATCAGAGGGGTTCAGACGTAAAATGAGTCGTGTTAAGGTACATCCTGTGACATTACCCGTCAGTATATCACGTGCTGATACAGATAGAGACTTGCTGTGTTTGTATTGATAACATAATGAAGATCATTGAAATGTCAAATATTACTGCGTATAAGCTACGTATTATCTACCCAGCTAGTTGCAGGGCGGCGAGGCTTTTTTACCAAACACCAGTAGCGCGAGTAACTGACTATTTATCTCATGAACGAGTGATCTACCGTGACATTAAAATCTAAGTCTACGTACATAGCCTTTGTTTTCTCTGATTTGGTAGAAACCCGTGAGAGCGTAGACTGGAAACATTTTCGAAATTGAGGGGATTCAGTTGCATAGGGCACATCCAAGCCTACAGAGGTCATCTTCGGAGGTTTCAAGTAAACCCATTAAGCTTCTGTATATCTCTAAGAGTTTCAGATCGGACTGAGCGAAGATTCACAGTCACAAAGAGCAAGTAATGAGCATCTATGAATATCCCAGAATAAATCTGATGAAACAAAATTGCGC
>NW_015378736.1:0-9390 GCF_001204775.2 Aspergillus nomiae NRRL 13137
AAGGAGAGAGAGAGAGAGGAAGGAATGGGAAATATTCCGCCAATTATTGACCAGGATGCATGGAGCTGAAGTGACGCCCCCTTGCAGATGATCGTACAAATCGTGTGGCGCAACGAATTGAGAGTGTAAAGAATGTTTCTCCCGAAGAAAACACCGGGAAGAAGCATGCTGGGAGGGAAGAGTAATCATGGACAATGATTATCAATTCTTGAATAAGGCGAGTTTTTCTCCGTAACACCGACGCCAATGAATCATCACGCGACGGAATTAACCTAGCGGCGCGGAGATAAGTCAAGAGTTTGTTCATTACTAGTACTACGACTAGTATGACAACGACTAAGAGCTGCACAGTCAGTGACCATGGAAGCCTGTCGAAGTGCCCGTCACCAATCCCAAGGACTCCCGACACCGGGCCGCATTTCTTCCCTTCCAACTTGTGTCCCCATCACTCCATCATCCCAGGCAAATCATTGCGCTTCTGGTCTTTTACCCTGTTCCCCCTCCCCACACTAATCGGCCGGAGGAATCTCACATAAATCTGTCTGGTTGTCCATGGCTTCCCCGGCATCCAACCATGGTCTAGCGAAGTCGACATGTACTGATACTCCTGCCTCTCATCCCACGGCGCTGTCTGCTCCGGTGTCCTCCACATTATCATCGTCCTCCGCCCCGCTGTCCGATCCCGATCGCCCGTCTTCCTCAACGTCTACCATCACAGCCGGAACCTCTCTCCTTCGCGATTATGCATGCCATATAGACCCGTCGCAGACACCGAACGACGTTCATGCGAGCGATCACCACCCGAGAGCCCATACCAGTGCTCCGCAGAAGGCTGACCCCCGGGACGACGCCGCGGTCTTATCGCTACCCTCTTCGCCCTTCCTTCCTCTCCGCTCCGCTGCTTCGTTGAAGGCCCACAACCGGAACGCCCTCTCCATTGACTCAATCCCTCGACAGACGATCATGAAAGCCCTTGCATCCCGCCCGTCCGTATCCAACCCTAATAATCCCAACGTGCCGCTGGCGGCGTCCCTCGGGCTTCTCACCAATAGCGCTTCCTCGAGTCCTCCGGATGAGAAGGAGCGTCGCTCCAGCAATCCATCCTCACAGAAGCTCTCCGCCGCGCTATCCAACCTGCAGCTGGGCCCCTATCTGGATCGCTTGCCCCCGACCGCGCGGTTGGCGATGCAATCGCCCTGCTTCTTCCATCAACGGTTTGACGATGCCGTGAATATCCAAAAGGTTCTCGAGGAAATCACGGACGACGAATGGCTGTCACACTCTCGCTTGGTTCAGACGGCGACTGGCGTTCGGGAGGTGTCGAAGCAGCTGCAGCGTCGGCCGATTAAACGTGCCGTACGGAATGTCATGATAGTCACCAAGGCGCGTGATAATAGCCTGGTACACTTAACACGGGAATTGGCAGAATGGCTTCTCTCGACTCCCCGGTATGGAAGTGAGCTCGGGGTCAATGTATATGTGGACGCCAAATTACGGAATTCCAAGCGTTTTGATGCGCCGGGGCTTCTGCAGATGGAACCTCGATTCGAAAAGATGCTGCATTACTGGACTCCAGATCTGTGCTGGGAATCTCCGGAGAAGTTCGATCTTGTGCTGACCTTGGGTGGAGACGGGACGGTACTCTTTACCTCGTGGCTCTTCCAACGGATCGTTCCTCCCATCCTGTGCTTCTCTCTTGGCAGTTTGGGATTCTTGACAAACTTCGAGTTCGAGAATTACAAGCAGCATTTGAACGCGGTCATGGGGGATGTAGGGATGCGAGTGAATCTTCGCATGCGGTTCACATGCACCGTGTTCCGAAAGGACCGACGCAAGGAAGCGGAGGCTGGCGCCGTGGAAGAAGGTGAACAGTTCGAGGTTCTGAACGAACTGGTTATTGACCGTGGGCCGTCGCCTTATGTGTCCAATCTTGAGCTGTACGCAGACAATGATTTCCTAACGGTGGTTCAAGCGGATGGGTGTATTCTATCCACTCCCACTGGTATGTGACTTCCACTGGCTCGGATTTACACAAACTAATTCCATACAGGATCTACCGCCTACTCTCTTTCCGCTGGGGGATCGTTGATCCATCCGTCTATTCCGGGCATCCTCCTGACGCCGATTTGCCCCCACACACTGTCTTTCCGCCCGATGGTTCTCTCGGATTCGATGCTACTTCGCCTTGCCGTCCCCGCCGGGTCCCGCTCCACGGCGTACTGCTCCTTCGATGGCAAAGGACGTGTGGAGCTTCGCCAAGGTGACTATGTCACGGTCGAAGCGAGCCAGTACCCATTCCCCACTGTGGTATCCGGCA
The DNA here is from genome assembly GCF_001204775.2 of Aspergillus nomiae NRRL 13137. Taxonomy (NCBI): domain Eukaryota; kingdom Fungi; phylum Ascomycota; class Eurotiomycetes; order Eurotiales; family Aspergillaceae; genus Aspergillus; species Aspergillus nomiae. The sequence continues at coordinate 2,318 of NW_015378736.1, forward strand.
GCGGAGAATGGTTCCAAAGCGTCCAGCGCGCGTTGCGGTGGAACACCCGCGGGGCCATTCAAAAAAGCTTCTACCGTGGCTCGGAGGCCGGCCTGGAAGGGCTCGACGAGGACGAAGACGAAGAATGGGACATTGACACCGATGCTGGAGCCGCCGGCACGGACAGTGGCATTGGACCTAGTGAAGACGGCGACGCCGGGTCGATGAGTCCGATGAAACGGCAAATGAGCATGCTCAGCATGTAGCGGCTTCGATATTCTATTATTTTTTTGGGTACTTACATTTAGTCTTGTATTACTGTTGGATACGCGCACTAGACGTGTGCTGGAAGCATCAAGGGATTGACTGGCTCGGCGCTTGGATATTACATTTTCTTGGGGATTTGCTTGCACATTTATTTCGGCGAAAGCGATAGACTTCGATATAATCGGGACTACAGGCAGGTTAGAGCATTTCGGATACTTACAGTGATCTACATATGATAGACAGCTCTTAGATCAACGGATCTCATTCGGCGATTGGCATATTTTGCAGCGTAAGACGTAGAGTGCGCCATCCTTACCATTCATCCCTCTACATTATATTTCCACCCCGGTCGAACAACTCAACGCACCACGTCAATTAATACTTTTCATTACATCTAACACCATAACCAAATCCATCGAAATCAATATACACCTACCGACAATCTAATCCCAATCTATGCGCGACAGAACAACCCCTACCAATCACAAGCCTCCGCCAAAAGCCGAGCCAATTCCTCCAAATACTTACGATCAACCTCATCAAACCCATCAGGCTCGGTGCAGTCAACATCAATAATCGCAACCGTCTAAACCAGCGACAACCAAATTAGCACCAACCAACCAAACCACCCAAACCGATCCAACTCAACAAAAAAGCAAAGAAAAGAAAAAGGGAAACATACCTCCCCACCCACCAAAATCGGCACGACAATCTCACTCCTCGAGCTCGCATCGCAGGCAATATGGCCCGGGAAGCTCAACACATCACCCACAAGGACCGTCTCGCGCTTCTCAGCTGCCGTGCCGCACACGCCCCTCCCGAACCTAATCTCCTGACACGCCGGCCGGCCCTGGAAAGGCCCCAGCCAGAGCACCTGCTTCTGGGCGTCGGTGGGCTGGGCATTGGGGAACTTGTCTTGGCGGATGTAGAAGCCGGCCCAGTTGACGGAGGAGGAGGGGCTGGGGAGGGCTGCGTAGGCGTGCCACAGCAGGGAGGCGACGTTGGAGAAGTTGCTGGTTTTTGTTAGTGACTTGTACTAGCGTTGGGTTCAGTTTGGTGGGGTGGGGGTGGGTTTACCTGACCTGTTATATTGGGTTCGTTAGTCAATCGGTGTCATGTCGGAGTGACTGTTTGGGGAGGAGATGACTTGGATTGAACATACCCAGTTGCGCTGTCCGTATACAAGACCCTGCGCTTGCTCGAGCACTTGGGTGTAGATGTCGGATTTGGAGGCGTTGGCGCCAAAGTAGGACGAGTCGGCGTGGGGCTTGGACAGTCAGCTTTGTTTTCCTAGTCAAGGGGCCCAATTGGGGGTATGGAGATTGGGAAGTACCATTGTGTTGATCTGGGGTGTTGTTTAGCGCTGGATGAGAAAGTAAAAGAGGGTGGAATGGTTATCAGATTGCAGAATGTCGCAATGATGCAAAAGAATTGCTCGGGAGAAAAAAAAGTGGGGTCGCGGGGTTAAGATAAAGGGTCCGGAGTTAGAACGGGTTTCATACAGCTTCATTGTTTCCCTTCAGTACAGGTTCAGACGTGACGTGAGGTTCACTATGCCTCTGACTAGATGTATGACCCCGGCGTTTCTCGGTAAGCTTGCGTGTCCGGGCTGTCCGTGTAAGGCTTTGATTATCATCTCGCACGCGCTCCATTTTTAGAGTATAGGATATAGTAGAGATGGGGATCTCAGGGTGCTTTGCGTGGATTCTACGCGCCCCCCAGCCAATCGAATGCAGCTCACATAGCCGCGCTCGCATCTGAACAGTCAGATCTTTGGAGCCCTTGCGTCTAGGCATCTTGTATAGAGTTGAAAAGCTTCGATATATATATATTTAGTCTGGTTCAACTACGCGCGCGTGGGCGCCGCAGTGCCACTTGCTATGGTAAAAGTAGTAGGCGGTAAGAGGGGTGTTCTAAATTTTAATTGCCACTTACTGCACATTTTGCCGCGGCTTCATATTGTTTTTTGAAACGCGTCGTCGTTAGTACGATGTATTATATCAAGCGGAAGTAGGTGTCCCTATGTCGACACATGGACGTTATCGGCTACGTTTGGTATGTGTGACATGCACCACGCGAAGATCGGCGTTTTAGCTATAGCCAAGATATACTATTCGGAGACTAACCAGCCCTAATTATGGTTCATACGAGGCTGAAACGGATGTTTACTAGGTTTCGCACCGGTCGAAGTTAGACTGGCATGGCCTTATTAAATGCCGATCCCTTTGAGGGTCGTACTTGACCGGCGGAAGCTGCTTTACCGGAGCTCTTCACACGATTTGGTTTTGCTTTCAGGGATAGCATATATATACCGTGCTTCACTTCGCCTCGGACCTGGGGTCACGATTTGCGTCTTGTCCAATAATGATGCGTGCAACGGGAGATAGAGTATCATTTGCTCATCATGAGTACCGTCACCTGCTACAATTTCATACTCACACATTACATACTGAGTACACGCTATGTAATCCTAGTCGGAGAAAGGCAAGTACTTCGGCCTTGGGCATCCGAACCTAGACACTAGTTATCATTGACCGGCGTTTCCACCATGAGATATAGCAACGAATGAGCCACCTCGCAGCAGCCAAAGTCGTAGTCTCGGCTGCTGTATCGTATATGGGCGCAACCTCGACAACGTCGGCGCCTACCACCGGCAATCCATGTAGAGCGTCCAGGATGGAAAGAAGCTCGCGGGTAGTGAAGCCACCTGGCTCCGCAGTCCCCGTTGCTACGGTATTCAGCTATATTCACCCCAACAGAGTGTATCAGAAGACTCACCAGGGGCGTAGGCCGGATCCAACACATCAATGTCCACGGAAATGTACACCTTGCTATCACCAACTCGGGACTTGATCTGCTCTACGATACCATTTATCCCGACCCGATCCAAGTCACGCGCCTTGATGATTTCGAATCCGCATCGGATATCGTTTCGGATATCGCCCTTTCGGCGCACGGTAGGGGCACGGATGCCGACGTGTAATGATGTGTTGCGGATAAGGCCCTGGATATGGTTAGTATATTGCTTCCTTGGTGTTGGGATGGTGACTGACCTCTTCATGAGCTATGTGAAGGAAGGTCCCGTGGTTTACGCCGCTGGTAATGTCAGTTATCTGTGGACATCGACATCTGAGACTTACGCATAGTGGGATATTCCACCGCCTAGGACATAGTAAGAAATTGTGTAATGGCGATATCAGGTCGTTGGACATGGACTTACCTAGTACTTCTGGATCCCAAGTATCTGAAAGGTCAGGTCAGTAAGTGTCTATGCACTGGAAGTAAAAATATATACCGAGGTGACTGTCGAAATGAATAACCGAAACAGGACCCCACTTGTCATAGGTCGACCTCAGTGCCGACAGCGTCGTTGTGTGGTCTCCGCCCAGTGTAAGAATACGCGGTGTACGGCCCAGGCCCGTAGTATTCGTAGGACGTGATGATATAACCTGGCTGACAGGTTAAATGGCGAACGGTAAAGGAACTAGGGTATACATGCCTTATGTGCTAAATCAAGCTGTTTCAGCGCAACGGTATTATCCAACCAGGTCAGTGGCGCATCCCCGCAATCCACGATGGTCGCCCAGCTTTTGAAGACGTTGACTCCGGTGTAGATGCTCCACCCTTGCAATCGCCGAGCGCCGAGACGAATACCGCCAGGCCCGTATCTAGCGCCGGGGCGAGCGGTAACGCCCTGGAAGCATAATCAGCCCAACATTACACGATATTGTCACAGCGTGGCATGCGTTATAGGGCTGTACGTACAGTGTCGAACGGGGCACCTAAGATTGCAATATCATAAGGTGTGAACTGTGCTTGGTCATCGACCAAACAGTTTACGTAAGGTAAGTGGGCAAAGGTGGTCAGCCCCGAGAACTGACTACCCGTAACAATATCAACTCTATCATCTTTGCCGAGCGGAACTTGTCCGGAAGCTTGAATTGCTGCGATGGGAGGGAACACGATCTCCCTCGCCACGGCAGATGTGGATACAATAAATGGAAGCAGACCGTACGCATACATGGTGGAATGATACTGTGATGCAAGAAATGAAGTCTTTCTTCTGACCTGGTTGCTCTCTTATGAATGTAGAGGCCAAGCATTGCGGCTTTCCAATTTGGTTCTAGCGGTCAGTGCTCCTCACCGTATAGATAGTGATACGGGGCCCTCGGAACCCGCGCTCGCATATTAATATTCCCTTTGAATCCTGCGATGAAGTTTGGAATTTTATAGTGGTGACGGTTCCCCAAAACTCGAGTCAGGGTTCTGGTGATCAAATGACTTCAATCCGGTGAAGTACTCTATCAAATCGCATGACATCGGTAAGCCTCATCATGACGATAACATTTCGCACTGATAGGACGAAGAGATATACTTATCGATTTCATTAGGAAATGCATATTTCTAACCTCTGCCGTATGGAGTGGACCCTTTATCGGTACTCCGGAGTACCAAAATGACACCGCTCCGTTGACATTTCCTCCCCTGTGCAAACCCCCGCCAATCTGAATCTTATTGTGCACGAATATGCGCCACCATGGCTCCAAATAGGGCGCAGAGTGTTTAAATCTCTGGTCCCGCAGATGAAGCCTGATTCGCTCCCCCACAATCTCTGCTCCACCACCGTCGCGGAGACCTTCTCGATTGGGAAAGTCAGATAGGGTATCTATCTTATCGCTGTCAAGCCTTCGCCTGGCTATCGTCGAACCAACGGTTCCTCCATGGGGTTACCCTTGCCATCGGGAAAGTTCCTGGGGGACCTGAAGTATGGCTATGGGGTTTTTAAAAGGGGTGCCTGTCCCTGGTGCCCACTTCTGTACCCTCTTGTCTAAGTATTGGATTTCCAAGTCTTCTCCGAGACACAAAGAACTAGCATCATGGCGAAGGAGGACGATAATCAGAAAGTCTTTGAAGAATCAACGGGGGAAGATGCTCGTCTGGAAAATTTGGGCTATGAGCAGGGTATGTTGTTCGTTTTCGATCGTGTGCCTGTCTGCTGATGTGTGAGTAGAACTCAAGCGAACTTTTGGGTTGTTGGGGATGATTGGCTTCAGCTTCAGCGTGGTTACTTCGTCAGTGAATCAATCCATTACCAATGTACTCAATGATGATCTCGCTAACGTTGAGCAGATGGACGGCTCTGAGCGGTGTATTCATCGTCGGCGTCACATCCGGCGGCCCCCCGGTGATGGTGTTCAGTTTCATTGGCGTCAGCTTCTCACATTAGCAGTTGCCATTCCAATGGCGGAAATGTGCTCTATGTATCCTGTTGCAGGAGGCCAATACTCGTGGGTTGCGGCTTTAGCGCCTCCGAGTATCGCACGCGGTCTTTCTTACATCAGTGGCTGGTTCATGCTCATCGGTACGTCCGCTCTACCCTAACGCGGCCATCAACTTGTCCCTAAGACTAATACTCATTTACCAACTAGGCATCCTCGCCATGGGAGCAACGAATAACTCCATCGCAGCCAACTTCGTACTCGGCATGGCAAATCTTGTCTTCCCTGACTACACCATCGAGCGCTGGCATACCGTCTTGGTGGCGTATCTGGTGGCATTCATGTCAGCAGGAATCAATATATGGGGACCACACCTCCTGCACCGCATCGCCCGGTTTATCCTGATCTGGAACGTCGTCTCGTTCCTGATAACCACAATCGTGCTTTTAGCGACCAATGACAACAAGCAACCGGCATCATTTGTGTTCTCCGAGTTCCAGAATTTCTCAGGCTGGGGATCATCAATGGCAGCCATCGTAGGTATTTTGCAAGCTTGCTTCGGGATGTGCTGCTACGACGCCCCATCACACATGACCGAAGAAATGAAGTCGGCTTCCAAGGAAGCTCCCAAGGCCATCATCCTCTCTGTGGTCCTGGGTGCCGTGACCGGATTTGCCTTCCTCCTGACGCTCTGCTTCTGCATCGGTGATATCGCCAACACTGCCAACACAAGCACTGGCGTCCCTGTCATCCAGATCATCTACGACTCCACGGGAAGCAAAGTCGGCACATGCTTCTTGGCGAGCATGATCGCCATCATCGTCATAGTCGCCGGAAACAACATTCTAGCGGAGGGGTCTCGTTCCGTGTACGCCTTCGCCCGCGACCACGGCCTCCCGTTCTCACACGTCTTCTCCAAGGTCGACAGCAAGCGACATGTGCCGGTCAACGCCGTGATCCTTACTCTCGTCGTGCAGCTTGCTCTGGATGCGATTGACTTTGGTACAACTACTGGGTTCCAAACCGTCATTGCTATCTCCACTGAGGGGTTCTGTAAGTCCTACCACCTTCCCGTCTCTTTATTGCTTATGCTCTGCTAACTATATAAGACCTCTCTTACGCCACGGCCCTAGGCAGCCGTCTCCTTGGCTACTTCACCGGTCATAAGAAAGAAATGAAAGGCCCCTTTGCCCTGCCCCAATCCATGTCTATTGGCCTTAACATTCTGGGTCTTCTATTCCTGCTCTTCGCAGCTATCACGTTTAACTTCCCGACCAATTACCCCGTTACCCATGAATCCATGAACTATACCTCTGCAGCCATTGGAGTCATTGCATTGATTAGTACTGTGACATGGATGACAACGGGCAGGAAGCATTTCACTGGGCCGCAAGCCATGAGTGTGCTGAATGCACATGAGAGTGACGAGAGGGTTGGTGATGATATGGTTAAGAAAGGATAGATTCTACATTCTGTACAGTAAGGCAATGTCCATGCTCTATCATACTTTGCTTTGCCTTTTTGTGCCCTTCGTCTGGCATGATAGATTGCTCTAGAGAGGTTTAGAATTAGAATATTTACTTGGCTTACAGCTGGCGGGATGTGTCC
>NW_015378737.1:0-9389 GCF_001204775.2 Aspergillus nomiae NRRL 13137
CCCCCCTCCCCCTCCCCTCCTCCTCCCTCTTCAGAGAAGAGAGGATCATCGTCTTAAGTAAAGTGAATTAATTACCGACTACCTCTTTCATGAGATGTACATCAGTATTCTTAACTATCCCACACAACAACGGCCATGATTCTTCTAAGAGAGAACAAGGTATGAAACGAACATAAAAATAATATTAGAACAACTATCTACAGCTCTAGCAGCCACTGCATCCGAATCTTCCGCCCATACTTCATCAGCAACAACGGAGTCGGCGCAATAACCAACGCCACCAGACCGAGAATAGTATTCCCCCAACCATACCCCAGGCGATCATACATCGCCGGACCAGACAGGGGCAAGAGGGCCGCAATAATAGCCCGAATAAGGTTATTGGCCGCCAAAGCACTAGCGGCATAGATCTCAAAAGCATCCACAATATAGAACTGAACTACGAGAAACCCGGCCACGATGCCCAAGCCCACAACCCCAGAGCCGACAATGGGGACCATGAAATGGGCATGGGCCTGCGCCGACCACCCAAACCACATCATGCCGATGGCGAGAACGACGTACCCTACGATGGCGGGGGGTAGTCTGTCTTCGGGCGTCGTGGTGCCGTATCGGGCTCGTTGGCGCTGGATGTACCAGTCTGCGAAGCGGCCGACTACGAACTGGCCGACTAGGCAGCCGACTCCTTGGGCGATGTAGGCGAGCCCGACCTCGCCTGCGTTGAAGCCGTATTCTTCGCCGAAGAGCGTGGGGAAGGTGGTGATGATGTAGTACATGTATGTGTAGCTGATGGAGTTGTAGAGCGAGATGATCATCACGATGGGCGAGCAGAGGCAGAGCTTCATCGGTCGTGAGATGCCTCTCCGCAGGGCTTTCCAGTGGCTTTCGCTTTCTTTGAGGGGTTTTTGCGTGCCTAGTTTTGCGGCTTTCCTTCGGAGGAGCGCCGGAGCGTAGGTCTCTCGGAGGAGTAGGGATGATGCTATCGTGCTGCAGCCAACCTGTGTCGTGTGTCAGTGTCGGGGTGTTCTGCTCGTGTATGGAGTCGCGCTTGGGTGTGTACCACGATGGCTTCGAGCCAGAATGTCCATCTCCATCCCACGTTTAATGCCATATAACCGCCTGCAATCGGGCCTGGATTTAATGTAAGAAGTTCACCCTATGGTTATGGACGTGTGTATATGTGGTTTTCCAGGGTGAGCTTACCGACCACCGTGCCCTGGAACGGGATACTGATAAGTAGATATACTGATTGCTTGACAAAGGTTACGTACTGATAGAGTCCCGGCAGACAACAAGGCGAGCGAGCTCGCCCGTCTTTCAAGAGGGATCAGGTCTGCCACAAAACCTCCTGCCAGTGCATTGGGTATGGAACCAGCCACTCCCAGAAGGATGCGAGCTATAGCTAGCATAGGTACGTTGACACTGAGGGCGCAGAGTATGCAAGAAAAAAAGAAAGTTACGTTTGAAATATGCATGACAATACATCTTCCGTAGATCTCACTGAGAGGGGAGAAAAGCAGCGGTCCCGTTGCGAAGCCAATGACATGGATCGATATGAGAAACGGCGATATGGCGGGGTTTGTCGTGTGGAATTCTTCGAGAACGAGTGGTACCCCTGGGGTGAAAATGCTGGATGCTGCGGCGCTGATGAAGGTCTAGATGTCAGCCATAGGGCAAGGTAGATCATGATGTGATGGCTATACTCACTCGTTGAACGTGGCGAAGGCAACCAGTGCAATGATTGTCCTTTTCCAGGCGTTCGACCAGTTCATTGGGTTTTGAGGGTCATCATCCCAGCCCCCATTGCTGCATGAAACCTCTGCGGATATCTGGGACACACTGGCATCGGCTTCTTTGAGCTCGAGAGTATCAGATGATTGTGATGACATTGTGTCTCAGCTCATTGAGACAAGCTAAACGCTAAACAGTGGGTGATGGAGCTAGAACTTTCGGTCTGGCCCTGATTCCAGACCCTTTTAACATCCTTGGGAGCCATGAGCGAGGGACATAAGGAGCCGAGTGACCTCTTCTTGCCTATGTCTTGGTAAGTTCATGATGACAGACACATTCCTCGCAAAGCAAGGGACCCCAGCTCTGCGGAGTATAGGTTGATCTAGGTTGATCTTTGCCTCGAGCTGCTTGAGAATGAGTAAGGCATCATGGGTTCCTGAAAGGCTTACGACTACTCTCGTCATGCGCTCCTGGCAATATTATCTCCGAGGAGAGTAATTCATCGCCACTGCTCGCCGTCGCGCTCGGCATGGAACAGTGTCGGGATTTAGTCCCAGTCTCTTGGAATAATACTGGTGAGTACGGAGCAGTACATATATTAGTTCAGGACCCCAGATAGAAGGTTGTTGAACATGACCCTCACATCATAGATGTGGCGAGCAAAGGATTACCTTAGAATGCTAAAACAAAAGAGGAAAAAGAAATATGACCATTTAGGAATCAGAGATAGAGATTAGATTGTCGGTAGTCAAAAAGACAAAAAGAAGTGCATCATCCGTGAATCGAACACGGGCCTCATCGATGGCAACGATGAATTCTACCACTAGACCAATGATGCTTTACTTGTTCAAGTAGAGTGTCCTTCTTGCAATTATTAACCAAATTAAAGCAAGAATGTGATCATGCATGTCCGTTTGATCGCCATCTGTTGATCCTTGTATCGAATGAACTGCTATACCTGTTTCTATCAAGCTTAGCAGGCTCCTTCCGAAAATATAGATGCATCTCCACATCTTTGAGCATATACAAATTCATGCTGGCAGGGCCGTTGTACGTACCTTGCTGTGTCAATATTTATCCTAATGAGGCATGCCCATATTCAGATCGATCTTGGTTGAGTCTCTTATATTCCTTTTCTTTGGCCCGTCTGAAGGTCATCTGCCCAATTACTTCGACCGGCCCTCTCTTGCAAGCTTCTGAGCAATACTACCCCCTGTATTATGCACCCTGACAAAACATCCCAATGGTTTGTTATATCAGATTCCCATTACAGTAAGATACCCTCTATTACTACACGTTTAACTGGGCAGGCGGTTATACCCGGCTAAGGTGAGTTCAATATGCCGGCAGCTGGGTCATCCCTTCATACATGAGAAGAAAGGGGTGGGCGACTGACGCGGACTATTGGATTCGGGAATTTACTCTGGGTTCTCCATTACCCAATACAAGCTTAATGGCCTCCGGTGATCAAATGGCTATTTTTTGAATGAGTCATTTCTGGAAAAAACAGGACTTTTTCTCTTGGATGTGGTCATATTCACATGCAACGCTCACGGTCTGATACCGGACAGAAGTTCCCAGCTTCTCACACTATTGAAACTCCGATAGAGACCCAAGGAAAGACCGCGCGTGATACCGAAAGGGCAGATAGAAACAAGAAGAAAAGAAGGAAACATAACGGAAAAGAAGAAATACCTCAGCCCATTACCTACGCAACCACTCTGATCTTCTTTGTCACGCCAACTCACACTCAATCAAGCTCGCAACGCTGCCCACCCTGTGCCAAATTTTGGCAACTTTGAGCCCCACTGACTCGATACGCTGGTGCCACTGCTGTTCAGTCCGCACCCCTGCGGCAAGATGTACTGTTATCAAGATGTCCATAGCGGTTGCCTCCCAATGCGCTCCGGTCTTAGGGATATCAATTTCATTGATCAGAATCTTGCTATATCCAGGTGCCATAGAAGCCACAAGTCTGGAGAGAATAGTCTGGCAGTCCTCATCGTTCCAGTTATGTAGGACACTGTGAAGAGAATAGGCTCGCGCACCTGGGATTGATCAACGTACGTTGATGTAGGAGCAATGACTGGATATACTGTTGACACTAACCTTTCACCGGCTGAACCGCGAAGAAATTATGCGCCATCCGCTCAATTGATAGGTCCAGTGTTACAATATCATCCAGGACCGTTGGCAAATCCTGCAAGACCAGTCGGCCCGGGGCACCGGGCTATTTGGATAGAAACTCGTCCCGATCATATCCTTGGTTCCCACCAACATCAACAAGAAAGACACCATTCTTGCCGTCTCGTGCCCCTTGGATTAGGTTATCATGCACTGGGTAGAATCCCTCTTCTATACAGCTAGGTCGGCCTTGGTGGTATGTGGACATGAGGTTGTTGAACTGACTGGCGAGGGTAGTATGTTCTGGATTGAACAACCACTCCCATAGTGGAGGTCAGTGTTGTATCGCATATTGAACGCAGTATGCCGTGCATCAGTAGGATTGTGATAGTCGTTCTTCTCCAGCCATGCTGGGAGCGCATGGACTGCTGAAAGAAGTTATAATGAGCTAGGATACAGGCTGAAACAAAATCATTAAGAGCGTACATGAACAGCCACACATCGCTATATTGCTTCATACACATCGCTGTTGAGAGGCCGTTGCGATAGTACTCATCCGGACCAGCCTCCGTGAACACCCCCATTGCAGCCAAATCCTTCAGCAGACGTCCTACATTATGTTGGTTTCCTGTGCATTAACCATAACTATACAAAGGGAGTAACTAACCCAGCAATTGTTCATCTGCCCCAGTAGCTTCTGCAAGATCCCTAGCAGGTTTTGGATCATCGCTAGAGGCTAATAGCGAAAATACCCCTAGAAGGATACAGGCCTCAACCGATGCATACGCGGTGCACTTGAGAGCAAGTAAGCCCATCGGTATTGCTTTACCACAAGGAAAAAATAGAAAAAGGAATAATTGCAAGAGGTCGCACCTGAGCCACACAGTGCCGCATCATGGTCTCACTAGGTGTTTCCAGAGCGTGGACGAAGGACTCCGCTGCATTGACAAGTTTAAATCTTGCCTCTTTCTGGCCATTGATGCATGCTTCACTGTAGGAGTTGATCTCCCTCAAAAGGCGTAGAACCTGACTCGGTGCGCTCGGTGCAGCCGCGATCCCATCGCCAGGCGATGGTGTCGCGCCGGTAGTGGCAGTTTCGGCTACTGCTTCGTCAGTAATCACCATATCTGTTGAGATATCATGCAATAAAAGCGCTTAACAGGTAATGCGTAAATGCCCGTGGTATTACATACAAGATAACTGGAGTATTTCTGCCATGACACTGGGATCTGAGAGTATATCTATCTGTCTTGTCCGAAGACCGTGGCGCACGCGAGGAAAGTTTACTTCAGCCATTGAGTCCCCCAGACTGCCCATTAGGATTGTGTACGTATCATGGCTGATTAAACACTACGAAGCTCATGCCAATCATTCGGCTCAAATTCTCCGGCTTTCCCATTGGGAAGGATATTCCTTCAATCAGAAGTGTGGTGCATCTCTTTGGCGGCCCTAAGTATATGCTTTAGCACTATTCTAGAGCTATGATTGTAGGGCTCATGGCCATGAATCTGAAATATTACGCTGGAGCTCTTATACCGTCAGAAATGTACAAATCGTGGCAGGTCCTTGCCTTCGATTGGCTTGTAAGTGCACGCCGGAACGCCTCGCTGCTAACCACCCATGTCTACAAGTGGCTTCATTAGTTTGAGAGGATAAAGGTCTAGAACTCTCCTGTACTGGAACCAGCCAGCACGAAGGACCTTGATCCACGGAAGTGTGCCTGTATGGAAGGATTTTGTTCGAACTACTGTGATTTAGGACGGCTAGCAGTTTTATAGGTCCACCGAATAGATCCGTTAAGATGGTCGTGTGGATATTGGTATCCAGCATCTGGGTGTTTTCTGTATCATAAAGTTGAAGCTGAAGAAGTGATGCCGAGTGCAACATCCCTTAGTTACGTTAACTTTCCTTGGATGAGTCATCCTCGTGTTGTCACCCACCTCGCATGCCCTGCCAGAACCTCTACCAAAACAATTATGCATATTCCTGAGTCGAAATGACTGGAAAACGCAAAGAAAGAGATCTGGTTGCCCCGGACATCACGGAAGATGCGACAGAACGGAAACGAGTCCTGAATGTACTTGCCCAAAGACGATACCGTAGGTTCTATATCCCAACGAGAATTGGTATCTCAATCTGAACTATGGCAGGACAAAGAAAGAAACGTCGAATAGAAGCCCTGGAAGCGCAACTAAACAGCGTGAGTTCGCACAATGAAGAATTAACAGCCCTGGGACCCGAGAAAGATAGAGGTGGCCCCGGCCTCCCGACAGATGTTTCATATCCCTTCTCAACCCCAGTTGCCTTGGGTGAGAGTAATACTGTAAACTCAGACTATGGAGGCCAGGAAATGACAACCTCAACGGGCGCTGACTCCTCTTCTGCTGGTACGGCTTCCGAATTCAATGATATGACTCTAGTGCCGGAGGTCTTCACAGGGTCTTTCTTACCAGCCGTACCACATCTACTCCCCTCAGAACTATCAACCCTTGCTTCACCATTTCTCACTGCTCTCTCTCCAAGAACCTCGGGGCAAGCATCGCTAGGTTCACTTATCTCCACAACTGACGCTCCTTTGGAGGCCTCTCCATTACCACTATTCCTAGAGCCAGAAACGTCAGCTCAAGGCCATAGCGACGGCGATTATGTGCAGTTTAATAGTCTGCTCAGTAACCCAGAGAGCACGGACAATATCTCAGATGATCTACAAGACTACCAGTCCTCTAATTTCACGTTTCCCGATGATCACTTGCTCCAAGTTCCCTCCCTTACCCTTCTGAGTGCAGCAGTTAGGGTAGCTCAAAGGCTCGGCGTCGGAGATTGCCTCTGGGATATTGCTGCGGTTAGTCCGTTTTACAGACCAAGGCTATACACCCAATCTTCTACTTCTTCGCTGTCATCCTCGCTACCCCCTTCATCGACCTCTTCTACTACACAGACATCAGGCTCAAGCCAAACCAGCGATGGAGATTATACTACTACCATCGATCTGGAGACGTTACCTGACCATATACGGCCAACTAGAACCCAAGTTCTTATCTCGCATCACCCGATTCTAGATCTCCTCCCCTGGCCGACTGCCCGGGATAAGTTGATCCAGGTGTTTAACCTCCCTGTCAATTTACGTCCGAAGTCGGCTCAGGATCCAATGGGGCTCGTTCGGTTGGTGTATGATATGGAAGACGACGGGGGAGAGGGAATCAGAGTTCACAGCAGCGACCCATTTGAGATGGCGGGTTGGGAAATAGGACAGCTGATGTTTGAAAGGTGGTGGTGGGCCTTTGAGACCGCCACTGTGGAGAGAAGTAACCGCGGAAGAAAAGAGAGAGGCGAGAAATGCCTTGAGCTTTCCTAAACTAATACAACACTTCAAGCAGAGTAGCACTGCTGTATATAAAAACATGTATTCAGACCATATTCAGTCCGCCGCTTGGACATATAGTCTGACCCGTCAACCAACACGCCTTTGGATCAGCCAAGAAAGTCACGACGGCAGCAATCTCCTCCGGTGTCCCGACCCGGTTCCCCAGAGGTGTGCTGTCCAGAACATACTTCACCAAATCATCCGGCACTGATCCCCGAAACATGCCTGGCTCCACGGGTCCAGGGGCCACGGCATTGACGGTGTGGCCATAGGGACCCAGTTCGCATGCCAGGGCTCTGGTGAACCCTTCCACAGCTGCTTTCGTAGCCGAGTAGATGGAAAACCCTACTGATCCCCGGCGAGCTACAATAGATGTTATGTTGATAATGCGCCCCGGGGCACGGAGATACGGCAACACAGCCTTGGTCATGAAAATGGTGCTGCGGACGTTCACATCGAACATAGAGGCGTAGTCCTCGATTTCGGTGTCTGTAAGAAGCTTGCAGTGCGAATGTGCCGCGTTATTGACAAGAATATCCACCTTGCCATCGCTTGAGGGGAACGCGCGGAAGGTAGCTGACAGGATTGTTTCGGGGGCTTCCACCTGGTGAAGGTCGATTCGCACTTTGGCAGCATCGGAGCCGTTGTTTAAACCACGTATCCGATGTATAACTCCATCGACGGCATCCTCACTGCTGGCCGACACGTAGGTAAGCATGACCTGCAAGATTTGTATCAATAGTCAGATCTAAGGATTTAGTGCCTGTGGAAATGTAGACCTTCGCTCCCTGTTTGGCAAGCTCCAAAGCAATTCCAGCGCCAATCCCGCGAGAGGCCCCGGTCACAATAGCTATCTTATCTGACAGGCTCATTTCGGGAAAGTAGGTGGTATGGGCAGTGTTATAGAAGCTCTAACTATTTATTTCAATATGAAAGTCTGAAGTGTGATTGTTTACTCGGCCACATTATTACCACCGTATATATAGTTTCCTGAATATTGAAGGCTCTCGTTATGCCAAGAATAGCATAACGTTATGCTCAACGTTATCTCACACGTCACGCTTTCTCAGACAGAACATGCAACAACTCTTAGAAAGTTTGCTTAACTAATTTTACAGCATATACAATCTATTTGTAAGAACAGTCCATTCCCAACTAGGCCGAAAGGTCACAATTAGGTACTCGGACCCTAGGTCTGATATCGTCTGGATCGCACCTTATATAGCTAGCTATATCTGAGCCCGTCATGACACTATCTCACCTCCCTGCTTTGCACTATATAGTGCGCCAAAGATCCAGGAAGCTGATCTCCGTCTTTGCATAGAAAGAGGCTCCTAAAAGTTGTTAGATCAGCAATCACGACCAAGGTCCACAGAAATATCGCATGAACCTCAACGTGTCAGGTGTGTTGGATTCTGCTGAGTTGTACTAAGGCGCCGCCTCCGCTGGTTTTGTATGTAACCAGCCCAACAATGGGCTATAAGTAGCGGTACAAAGGGTACAGATAGAAAACATCATTGGCGCACTCAGTGAGACCAACCTGCCAAACATACCAGCGGCCATTCACGATTAGCTTGCGAATTCGGTGCGATAAGGTCCTAGAACCCAGTGTGACAGAAGAGGGTGTATGTTGTCATTCCAGACTGTGCGTGGGGTTGAGGGGATTCACTCAGTCCCCAGGCCCACCACTTAAGCAACTGCTATACACCCCAGGCAGTGCCCACCAAAGTTTAGCCTCTTGTAATCCACTTTTCTGTTCCACTCCTGAGATCATTTTGTTTGGTGTGCAAAACCAATGCACAGCCAAGAGTTCTAATACAGATAACCATGAAGTTCGTCAAGAACACAAGTGTTCGAAATCTTGAAAGTCCGAAGCCCGAAGTCTTAACCTGAACCTCAAACATTTACAAAGACATATTTTCTCTGAAAGACCATCTCAACCGAGACAGGCCTCGGTTATAACTTAAATAGAGCATGTTAGCTCAGGGGAAGAGCGGTATGAAAAATCACGTGATATCTCTAAATTAGATCAGAAGCTAACGTTCACACAGCCGGGCTCATAACCCGGAGGTGAGAATGCCTTGTTCCAGCCAATCAACATCGGAATCCTAACAGATAATAGGTCCCTGGATCGAAACCAGGACATGCTAGATGTTCAACTTTTTTTTAC
>NW_015378738.1:0-9289 GCF_001204775.2 Aspergillus nomiae NRRL 13137
TTTTTTGCATACCTCGAAAAATAGAAGCATTTGGCTTGTAAGACAAGGTCGTCGTTGCGGCCGATCTCTGTTTCAGTTGCAGGGATATCCGGGTGACTGAGGATAATCGCAAGGCCCTTTGCAAACTCGCTATCTGTGTGGAACGGATAGGATCTAAGCTTTTCATATATTTCGATTTCGACCTGCTGAGTTGCTGAAATAGAGTTACCGTGGTCAGCTGCACTGTGTGGTGTCTCCACGGGCAGCTTAGCAGAGAGGTCATTATTGACGACAGGTGGAGTATCCATGAGGGATCAAAGTAGGATTTCACTCCGAAGAGGAAGAAAAAGTGCCAAAAAAAGTTTTCTGTTCTTTCTCCAGTTTCCTTTCTCCTTCAGTGTATGATTGCTGATTGTTGAAGGGAACTGCGATACATAGGCGTTCACAAAATGACGATAAGAATTTGGATTAGCCGAGGCTTAGAGGTATGACATGATGCACACCACCAATTATAACTGCGGTTAGTGATTGAGCACCAACACCCAAGTAAGCAAAATTCATGAATTTATAGTTTTGCTATACGATGCTGTCATATTCTTAGGATAGAACTTCATCAAGACCAAGTTCCATTGAATTATTACCTGTAGTGGGCCTAACGTACATCAAGATATTCACGAATCAACACGTTGAAGGAGAGAAGCCCCCCAACCAAAAAAAAAAAAAACTCTCCCAAACGCCGGGCTATGCAGTGTATCATCCATGAGTATTTAATGAAATCTTCGAGCATGCGATTCGCCTTACACTACGCTGAGGTATCCATTATCTCCAGGCCCAGGCCCGTTTGACTTCCCAGGTCAGCCTTCCTGGGGATTATAGTTTTGCTTTGACAGCCAGGGCAATTGTGCACAACTTCATGGGCAAAGAGGTCACAATCGATACAGAAATGATTCTCGCATGCGGTACATTCGTAGCGGCTGCTTACGCTCGTCCCTTTCACCTGGCTTTCCGTCATTTGCCATTCATCCTTGATAGGTACTGGAGGAAAAGCTATGCCGCAGGCGAAGCATACCGAACTGCGAGAAGCTCGTTGCCAGGGGACCTCTACCCAGTTTATCAGGGGAAACAAATGATGGTACGACCGAGCGAGATGAGTGGACAGAATTAGAGTGAGGCCGCAAGAAGGACACTCTGCAGGAAGACCACAAACTTTGCTGCTACAACGTGAGCACAAATAACCTCCACAGGAAGGCCTTGA
Organism: Aspergillus nomiae NRRL 13137; assembly: GCF_001204775.2. NCBI lineage: Eukaryota > Fungi > Ascomycota > Eurotiomycetes > Eurotiales > Aspergillaceae > Aspergillus > Aspergillus nomiae. The sequence goes on from NW_015378738.1 coordinate 1,235, forward strand.
ATGGCACGCGCAAAGAGAGGGGGAGCCTTCAACAGTGCGAGATGGAAACCCCATCATTAAGAGCGAGCTTGCAGACTGTTTTTGGGAATATGTGGCTGGAGGTGTCGTTACGTCCATTAACAACTCACGGAAATGTTGCTCGTTGAGTGCCACCCCATATCTAGTGTCATCGCCGCCGTTCGTTTTTGCGCAGAGCTCACGGCAGATGGCTACTTGAGCAGCGAGACCTACGATTCCCACGCGCACTTTATCATTGACGAGGGTAGCTATTGTTTGATGAATATCTCCAGGGTCAGATGAAAGAAGAGAACCAAATATGATGAATATCTCTCGAGTACCATGGCTGGGTGTATGACTGTAAAGAGACATGTTAGTTTGCGCCAGATGAAGTCCAACACAAATAATGCCTGCGTGGGCAAGACTCACAATAGCGCGCCACGAGCCATTTCCAGGCCGTTCTGTAAACTTGGAAGACCCTTCGGATCTTGATCTCTTAGGGTTTGTATGGCACTAATATGCTCCGTGGGGTTCCCACTCATATCACTTATTCGGACGGCGAGACCGTCCCTTAATCCAAGGACACCAAGTTGAGAGATCGGATTCTGCTCGAAGAACTCCCGCACAAGCTCTTGTGCATACCGTAGCGTAAGGAGATATCTTGTCGGGCGAAGGTCCTTCTCTGTCATGGATTGTGATAAGTCGACTATCAGGATGAGATGACGAATAATACCACGTTGTAAAGGCGTTGTATCTTTCAGAAGCCTGCGTTGAAAGTGCATTAATGTAATTTGCTCGACCTGCAGTTTCTGGCCGCCTTCCTTCATTCCTCAAGCTTACCTTTTCCTTTTCCCAGCCTCCAGGAGCCCTTCAACTGTCGAGCTAATCGTACCATCAGCGCCTTCGACCAATGTCTCCCAGGTTCTCGAGACCTCCCATTCAGCCCCTCCGCGCTGTTTCCTCCTCTTCACCCGGGATGCAGACTCTTCACCTCGAGACCCTCGAAAAATATTATTATCATCCTCATCCTCAGAAACTTCCCCGATATACTCTTCATCGGAATCAGCCATGGGTTTAATGTGTTGAACGCGGAGGGTTGAATATTCGGGAAATTGGTGCTGTTGTGTATGAGTGGTTTCGGAACAGCCTGCAATTGGAACTAATTTAGTCAACTAATAAATTCTTATTAAGTCGGGAAAGGGTCCAAGCTCCCGGCGGAGCTCCGGGCGTGGTTAATTTTTAGCTTATTGGATATCGTCGGGAACTGATGTAAGACTTAATCGATTCTTTCTTTTTCTCTCTACCTTTCTAAAATTCTCCCCACAAAGCTGCTCTGAGTCTTCAATTCTGAGGTTTATATTAATAATATTACTCATACTACTCCGCGTAATTGGTAGACTTTGCAACTGGTCTAGTTCATTCTGCATATATATGTACTTATTGGCCGAAAGTAGCCGTAAGCAGAGATTAATTTGCCCCTCCGGAAGTTCTAGTAGGTGGTGTTAAACTGGAGGTGGGGGAAAAGGTGTATGGTTGCGTCGACAAAAAGCCACTCCTCAGACAATTTCATCTGTCATCCACCCCGTCGCCCCATCTGGTCAATGCCACTCCGCCCCTCCCCCTCCTCAGTTCCTTCTCGCGTTCCCACTCTCTTTCTTGTCTGCATTCCTGCTTGCAAACTTGTGCGATCAAGCTTGCTATCACCTCAACGTTTGTAAGGTGCTGTTCCTCTGAAACCCACGCAATGGCTGCAAAGGATAGAGAGGTTCTTCCCGATGTGTAAGTCCATTTTGATCCTTGTGTGCTTCAACCGAGAATGTCGTTATCTGTATGGGTTTCTAAGAACGATATTTGACCAGGGTAATAGGGCGAAACCGGTTCACTATGATGTCTCCTTATTTGACATGCAGTTGGGTGACTCTTGGGGCTACAAAGGCATCGTCAAGATAGACTCGAAAATCACCCGCTCCACGAAGGAACTTATATTGAATTCCAAGGAGATCGAGGTCCAGAAAGCTGAGATTTTTGAAAAAGATGGTCCGTCAGGGTGCAACCTATTGAAAAAGCAATTCCTTGATATCAGGCTAAATTACTAACATAGCACACGGCTACTGTAGGGACGAAAGTAACCCAGGCGTCTGAGATAATCTATGACCAGAAGTCAGAGAGAGTGACTTTCAAATTCCCCCAGGAAATCACACCATCGGACGTTGTCCTATCCCTGGCTTTCACGGGTATAATGAACAGCTCCATGGCTGGTTTTTATCGTTCTAAGTACAAGCCTGTTGCGAAACCTAGTCCTGACACCCCAAGGGAAGGTGATTTCCATTTTATGCTGAGCACTCAATTTGAATCCTGTGATGCACGCAGGGCTTTTCCATGTTTTGACGAACCGAATCTGAAAGCTACATTTGATTTTGAAATCGAAGTACCGAAAGGCCAAACAGCTCTAAGCAACATGCCTGTCAAATCTGAGAGAGAAGGCAGTAGCCCTAGTCTGAAAGTAGTTTCTTTCGAGAGAACCCCCGTGATGAGTACTTACGTGAGTCTGTATCTATCTATCATACTAACGCATGTGACTAACCATTCGGATACTATTACAGCTTCTAGCTTGGGCTGTTGGTGACTTTGAATTCGTCGAGGCAATGACCCATCGCAGATACAACGGGAAAAGCATACCTGTGCGCGTCTACACGACGAAAGGTCTCAAGGAGCAAGCCCGATTCGCTTTAGAATGTGCACATCGTACTGTTGACTATTTCTCGGAGGTATTCGAGATTGAGTACCCCCTACCCAAAGCGGACCTCCTTGCTGTTCATGAATTCGTGAGTCTTAGTAACCGCACTTCTTTGGATGCATGTATAGAAATTTACTTTGTTTTTCCAGGCCATGGGAGCTATGGAGAATTGGGGCCTTGTAACATACCGAACGACTGCCGTTCTCTTCGATGAGGGCAAGTCAGATACTCGCTACAAGAACCGCATTGCGTATGTTGTTGCCCACGGTAAGCCATTTTCAGAAGCGCCTGCTATCCTTGAGTTTGTCTAACGAGGGGTATCAGAATTGGCCCATCAATGGTTCGGCAATCTTGTAACTATGGATTGGTGGAACGAACTGTGGCTCAACGAAGGTTTCGCGACCTGGGTTGGATGGCTGGCTGTCGACCACTTTTATCCCGGTATGTTTCTCTCCTTTGACACCAGCGGCGGCTCGTTCTAACGCATGCGGATAGAATGGAACATATGGTCTCAATTTGTCGTACGCAATGCCCGAGGTAAATATAACGTATCTTAGTAGGAATTGACCATTCCGCAGGCTGAAGGAGTACAACAAGCATTCCAACTCGACTCATTACGCGCATCCCACCCAATAGAAGTGCCTGTAAAGAATGCTCTTGAGGTCGACCAGATTTTCGATCACATTAGCTACCTTAAGGGAAGTTCCGTGATTAGGATGCTGAGCGATCATCTTGGTCGGAATACTTTCCTCCGGGGAGTAGCTAGCTACCTCAAGACCCATGCTTACGGTAAGTACTTAATATTGGAGCAGATGGGTGCTTGCTAATTAGGTACGACCTCTAGGTAATGCCACTACCAATGATCTTTGGTCTGCGCTCAGTGAAGCATCCGGTCAAGACGTTAACAGCTTTATGGTAAGCCTCGCAACAAGCCAGGGCCATGATGTTATATCTTTTTATTCTTCTCTAATAAATTGCAAAGGATCCATGGATTCGTAAGATCGGTTTCCCAGTTATAACAGTGACAGAAGAACCTAGCCAGATTTGCATTCGCCAGAACCGATTCCTCTCTACTGGTGATGCAAATCCCGAAGAAGATGAAACAACTTGGTGGATTCCGCTTGGAATCAAATCAGGCTTAAACTTGGAGGAGGTGAATTCTCGCGCTCTTGTTGCCAAGACTGATACTGTCCTAGGCGTCGGCCAGGATTCGTTTTACAAGATCAACAAGGATCTTTCTGGGTTCTACCGGACGAATTACCCGACTGACCGGCTGGCAAAGCTTGGTAAATCTCTAGAACTACTGAGCACTGAAGACAAGATCGGGTTGATTGGTGATGCCGCTGCTCTTGCTGTGTCTGGTGAAGGCACCACTGCTGCTCTGTTAGCCCTTCTTGAAGGCTTCAGTGAGGAGCAGAATTATTTGTCAGTACCCAGTGCCTTCCCAGTATGTTTGCCCAGATCTATACACTGGTTCTAATTAATTTTTTAGGGTGTGGTCACAAATTTCTTCCTCGCTTACAAATCTTCGCTCAGTATTTTCTCAGAATGAGCCTGTAGCTGCCGGACTGAAGGAATTTGCTCTTAAGTTGGCATCACCTGCTGCCCATCGACTTGGTTGGGAGTTCAAGCCAGGCGAAGAATATCTTACTGTTCAGTTACGAAAACTTCTTATCGGAATGGCCGGCCTTGCAGGTGATGAGACGTAAGCCTTGCCCCATCTCTCCAATTCTTCTTCCTTAGTTTTACTAACACCGTAACACAGGGTTATTGCAGAAGCCAAAAGACGTTTCGGGCTTTGGGCTACAGGCCAAGATAAGAACGCAATTCACACGAATCTGCGTTCAGTCATCTTCGGCATCAACGTCTCGGAGGGCGGCTCCAACGAATATGCCTCTGTCAAAGAAGAGTATCTCAAGACGGACTCTGTTGATGGAAAAGAAATCTGCCTAGCAGCCCTTGGACGCACCAAAGATGCTGGACTGGTCCAGGATTACCTAGACTTTGTATTCTCGGACAAAGTGGCAATCCAAGACGTACACAATGGCGCAGTCTCATTGGCTGCGAACTCAAAGGTCCGGCGTCTACTCTGGGAGTATATGAAGGACAACTGGGGTACCGTTGAGGCTCGCCTGTCGGCAAATAACGTCGTCTTTGAGCGCTTTGTGCGAATGGGCCTTTCTAAGTTTGCAGACCAAAACATTGGGGAGGACATTACTTCGTTCTTCCAGCACAAGGATACAAGTGCCTATGATCGTGCGCTAGTTATTGTTGCGGATAGCATTCGGACCAATGCACGCTATAAGTACAGAGATGAGAAATCAGTTCTGGATTGGCTCCAGGCTCATGGCTATGCCTGATTGTCGAGGAATAAAGCGGTCTGTTGCCAACTTACCGTGTGAAGATGGACCAGGATATCATCATTATATTATACTGGGCCTATGCTTCTGATCTTAACTAGTTTACTTGAAACTATATGTCTTTGGTTTTCTTTTTGTTTTTCTTCACCAACTCATGGGCTAGCCATTCATAAGACTTGGGCGGAAGACCTAGATCTAGAAAATTAAAGGAAGAATACGTTGCCTCAGTGCGCTAGTACAGAAAGGGAATGCGGAATCATTAAATCGGTCCGGGGGCACCTGGCAGTATCAGAAGATGCCCAGGATTGGGTAGGTAAGTTCCCCCATGTAGTTACTATATCTGTATGAACTTGCAAGAGGGAACAATAATGAACAAAAGTGAAAAATTAGTGGCAGTGAAACCGTCCTTGCTTGTTTTCAATAGCGATACCACGCACAATAGCTGGCGTTGTGAAAGCAGAAGTACGAGTTTCGAAGCAGAAGCCAGTAAGGTAAAGTGGAAGAGCCAGCATACCAAAATATCATAGTATTAAGAGGAACAGCAAGAATCCAGACAGATTATTTAAGAGAAAGTTTATCATTTGATTGGAGCAACTAGACCGAAACGGGTCTTGTGTCTGGGGCGCGGCGAAACGTGAAACGGTCACAAACCAAGGGGACCTGCACGCTGGGCTCGTCTGCTCTCCTGCACTACTCAGCAACTCGCAACCGCCATTTCAAAAGACGACGGCCGACTTCATCGAACTTAACACACCTAGGCAACGCTTTTCTCTCTCTCTCTGCCGCTACCGCTGCTTGATCTTTCGCCTGATAGACGACTTCTGTTTCTTTCCTCTTTTCTTTCGTCTCCCTTCCTTGAAGAGCCTTTCATTTGTCAACAGTTCTCCCTACACCGTCCATCATGAACCCTGAGTGGTAAGTCTTCTATTAGCCTACATATTGATGCATCCTCTTGAGGCCTTGGGTATTGCACTCTGTCTGCATTATAATGGTCTCTTCTCCCTGCGTCTCTCCCCCTTTATTTTCTCAACTTCGCTGATTTGTTGGGCAATAACTAGAGTACCTACCATCCTCTTTGGTGCAAACCAACAGACGGCCTACTTCTCATTTCCTGTTATCCTAACCATCTACTTAGATACGACTATCTTTTCAAGCTCCTTCTTATCGGAGATTCCGGTGTCGGAAAATCATGCTTGCTACTTCGGTTTGCAGACGACACCTACACAGAGAGCTATATCTCCACTATTGGTGTTGATTTCGTGCGTATACCGTTGTTCGGGCAACCGCACCCCTTGTAGTGGTGCTGACTTCTAGATAACAGAAAATCCGAACAATCGAACTTGATGGCAAGACAGTGAAACTTCAGATTGTAGGGAGAAATGCCACCACAGATGAATACTCTTACGTAGCTAACAGGATCTTTAGTGGGACACTGCGGGCCAGGAGCGGTTCCGCACCATTACTTCGTCTTACTATCGAGGTGCTCATGGTATCTGCGTCGTGTATGATGTTACTGACATGGATTCCTTCAACAATGTGAAGCAGTGGCTCCAGGAGATCGATCGCTATGCCACCGAGGGTGTCAACAAGCTGCTTGTGGGTAACAAGAGTGATATGGAGGATAAAAAGGTCGTGGAGTACACGGTGGCAAAGGTGTGCACCTATCTTTACCTCCTCCCCTATACCTTTTGGAACGGACAATTTTTCCCTTTCCGCAGTCGGAACGGAGGCTAATTCTTTATGTTGTTTGAAATCAAAAGGAGTTCGCCGATAGCCTTGGAATACCGTTCCTGGAGACCTCTGCTAAGAATGCCTCGAACGTCGAGCAAGCCTTCTTGACAATGGCAAGGCAGATTAAGGAGCGTATGGGTACCGCCACTGTCAACAACAAGCCGACTGTGCAGGTTGGCCAGGGCCAGGGTGTCCAGTCTGGGTCTGGAGGCGGTTGCTGCTAATTGAGCCACTGAGTCGTGTTGCACAGTACTACGTTAGCCACCTCGGTATGAAGCAGGGAGGTGTGCTTGCCAACTGCGCCTTGGCACTGAACAGCTCTAACTGAAATGTGAAATGGCGCAGATGGCATTGCGGAAATTTTTGCTATTTTCAAGCTCGAGATGATTATTGGGAATCATTTCAAATCCTTCACAATGCTTTAGACGGCCTGCGATTGTCTTTATATGTGCTCATATTACTGGTACCCTTGTTGCCCCTTCCCCACCCACCCCCCTTCTTTGTTACACGCTGCTCGTTTTGTGATTTCTTTTACAGCATTTCACTATTAGTTTCTTCCATATCTTATTAGTAGGTTGGATTCCTTGCGATTTTGTCAGGAACAAATTAATGGAAAAGACCCTGAATGTTCGGAGAACATGCTTATTGGGTGATAGCTAGCATAAACCCCAGCAATTCTCTGGAAGTAAATTTAATTTTAGTCTTCGTCTAGTAAGCCCCATCTGATATAACATAGCCAGCTGATACGATGATTAAGAAGCATCATCTATATACAAGACCTTGGGAGTCGTTTTGGCCTTCTCTATCGACCTCAGATATCTCGATCGATACGTTGCCAGTATTCTAATCAAACAGAAATAGCTATAGATTCTTTTTGGGGGTTGGGGGCTCTTTTCCTTCGACCCTCCCATGGTTCAGGTCACTCCGTGAATGAAAATGATGATTATTATTGATGTTCCTGTCAGCTGGCGCGAAGACCACGGGGGTAAATGATCATATGATAGTTCATTGGGAAGAGCATGTCACATGCATGTAAAGGAAGATCCCACACTCGGCGAACATTGGCGGCTAAATGTAGTCTGTATGTACAGAGACGAATTAACCAGATTTATTTGTAGAATTAATTGGAAGACTGGACCTCGGTCTTATTTAACTCTCACATAAATTCATAGTGCAAGTGTTTAAGAGAGGTGGGTAGGGGCGGGAGTGCTTGACAGCCTTATAGATGTG
>NW_015378739.1:0-9265 GCF_001204775.2 Aspergillus nomiae NRRL 13137
TGATTATTGTTGAGGTCGTCGTTGTCGTTGTCGTTGTTGGTATTTGGGTAAGAGTTGGAGGTGGAGGAAGTATACTCCGAGTCGTGGTGCGGTATAGATGACAATGGTTGATTGAACGTGATGGGGCGTTGATGTTGATATTGATAGTGTCCTTGACTTGTGGTTATATCGACATCATCCTGGGTATCTTGAGAAGAAGAAGAAGGTGACGGTGATAGTATCCCTGTCCTCGACTGAGAGTATCCAAATGACTTTTCCTGGGACTCACGATCCCGATCCGGACCCTGGTGCTTATCAGATAAAGATAACCCCGACGATATCCCCGGAACCGGCCACCCCAAACAAACCAGGAGACAGAGTAAGTAGAAGAGGGCCCATTTCATAGTGATGGGAGTAGTTTTGAATCCAGGTGCATGGTAATATGTTTGTTATCCTACGAGGTAAGTATTTTTTTTCAATCCAGAAGTTCAATGTATGGGACACGCGGTCTTTAAATGATTTGCGTTGTTTAATAAGATGACCTAGTGATGGTTGCGGCCGGTTAAGTAGGGTCGAGCGATCCCGTGCTGGGGCTTGCGTTCGGATTGGTTGGTTTGTTCTTCTCTATAAGGGACCGGATTTGGGGGAGTCTGTTTTCTTAATCTGGGTTTATGGGTACTTTATATTAAGTTACTTTGCTTTACTTGTTTCAGGGGTGTTTTGGTTATGTTCCGTTCTGGTTAAGGTTTTGTTTATGGTTGGGAAATAGTAGATTTGCTTCTAAGAAAGTTAATGTGAATAAGAATAAGGTAAATGACGGTCAGCTAGAGCTGAATGACCATCTCAACTCCGCTCCTGCACGCCCTGCTGCATGGCATGCAGATGCTCCCACTCCAGGGTGTCCTCTCCCAAGCTCCAGGCCATGACACCGCCCAACTTCTCGGCATCCACGATTTCCTTGAACTTGCGTGCGATGAGCGGCGCCGTGTCCCAGGACCAGAACAGGTTCACCTCCTTGTCGAAGTAGTACTGGCCTCCGGCCTCCTCGTCAGTCACACCGTCCTTCTCGGCACGGCGCCACGAGTCGATCAGCGAGATGCCCTTGCAGGTGCCGTAGTCGGACTGGCAGCCGGCCTGGCAGTGGGCGTCTGTGGTTCCGCTGTTCGCGCTGTTAGCATTCTTCCACAGTATATTTGGATATGTAGATAGGGGGAGAATCATACCAGGTGCCGTACTGGCTGCAACACGTTCCCGATGGGCACTTGCCCTTTCCAAACCCACAGCTGCCATCGGTGCTGTCCTTCAAGTCCTTGGCCGGCTCGCCCATGGTGCCCTTCTCAAAGGTCAATGCACCCGACTTGCCAGTGTCCTTACCCTTGGCGTCTTCCAACTCGGCAACCTCGCATCCCAGCGGGTGCGTATCACAGCCGGCATCCTTCTTCGTCTCGAACCACTTGGCGTAGTACGCCACACCGAGATTGATCTTCTGTGTGTCAAGACCGATTTCCTCGTACGCCTTGACGGAATCCAAGGACCCCTGGACGCTGGTGTGGTGCGTGGTCACGTTGTTACGGCGGTTCATGAGATCGTACGTCATGATGTTGACCATGTCGACGGACTCCCAGATCTTGGGGCCCTGTTCCTTCGTGAAGGCGATCATGTCGCCCCGCTTACCCGGGGTCGCGATGGAGATGAGCTTGTCCTTGCCTAATTCCTTGCGGATGGCAGCCAGGAGCAGCGGGTATGTTTCGATCTCGTCCTTCTTTTGGTCGTTGGGGGTGTCTTTGTAATCTTCGCCGTTGCCAGCGGGGTACTCCCAGTCGATGTCTGTATTCATTAGCCCTACTCAAACCTTTCCTCCTGCACAACAACTCTTCAAAAAGAAGGGAAAACGAAAAAGAAACATACCAACACCATCCAAACCAAACTGGTCCACCATCTTCTTGACATTCTTCGCATACGTCGCTCGGGACTGCTCAGTCTTCGCACCCTCTGAGAACCCCTTCGTGTCGCCCCATCCTCCAATGGCAACAAGCAGCTTCGTATCCGGGCTGAACCGCTTGCGCATAGTGTCCACCGGTTCAAAGGGCTGCCATGACTGGCCCGACTCGCCGTTAAAGAGAGTCGATGCCGCGAAGGCCATCACCGCGTGGGTGATTCCGGCAGTGCCGCTGCTGTCGGGGAGCCCTTGGGTGTGGTATCTTTTTCATTGTCAGTTTTATCGGTCGTTTCGGTGCGTGATCCAAATCTTGTAGATTTTGGTTCGGGTTGAGGTTGGGTCAAGGTGACAAGGGGACATACTGATCGATATACATCACAAAGCGAAGACTCGCCGCGGATTGGGCCGCGGCCAGGACGCCGAGGGCTAGACTCTTCCACTTCATTGTCGCTTTTTTTTTGTCCCAGTAGGGCAGGGTATCGTAGGTAAGTGAATGACAATAAGGGAAAGAAAGCACAGGAGGGTGAAAGAGAGCTGACGGGCTTTTATATCTGGGGATGTACACGGGCCACTTGAGCAGTCATGCTGTGAATGCGGAGTCACACTCAGCGTTCATCATTCACGCGGTTCCTCAGGAACAAGCCATGGGAACAAATAAACAAATCAGCGGAGAAATCTACCGTCTACGTAGTGGGGAATGCCGTGTCTGGTGCAGATCTCTTGATGAGGTCAGGCAGGTATGCAGTGGATGAGACAGCGGATCCTTTGTTGAGGGGCTGGCATTTGGCTTGGTCTGGGGCGAAGCAGGGGATCCATTGCTCGACTTTGGGGTCCAGATTTAAATTAGACCCTGTGGCATGCCTGATCACATTCCTCTTGCATTCTTGTCGCCGGCCGAGGGCACTACGATACGAATAGTTATTTGTTCATTTAAATTGCCTGGGGGCAAATAGAGCTTCAAAGCGAGGTTTCAGAAGCTCGAACCCTAGCCGGGAGCCTTTGTCTCTCGTTGTTTCGCCTCGGTCAGGCGTGAGCCGTGTATTACCAGAGTCCCATATTATAGTACAGGATTTAAGAGTAGAATAGAGCAACACTTGGATCGACTGAAAAAGGATCGGTATTAACATTGTTCGTACGGGTATCTCTCATAGTTCACGGCAGCTGGTATCCAGCCGGTTCGAATTTGAATCGCCAAACTAGTCCCAATGGCGTCGGATGATGGGTCGCGCCGGGTCCCACGGCCCTGTCACCACGTTCTTGTATTTCTGCAGACTGATGAGCCACCAACTACAGCCTCCCATCGCTAAAGCAGTCAGGATGCTGCCTAGCATGGAACCGACGACGGCCGCCGTCAGCCCGCCCCTTAATGTAATTCCAACTGCGCCACCAGCGGCGATCACCAACGCTAGTGTCAGGAACACATGGCCGGTCCAAGAAATATGGCGCAGCTGACGCCGGAAGATAGGGAACAGCCCGAACACTTCAATGGAGAACAGCATTAAACTGAACACATGCGTCGTCGACGGCAGCCGGGACGCCAGCACGGTCGAGGCCATCACCGCTGCGTTGGTCGACAGAGAGGCCGGGAACTTCGTAGCGCCTGCGCCCTCCCCACTCCCATAGTCAAACGAGAAGATGTTGGTGATCAACAGCCAACAACTCATCGCCCAGATTGAGTCGCTGGCTGTCGATTTAGTGAGCGATTTCAGGATCGGGCTAAGCCCCAGTAATGCACCGTATATTAAAAATGCCGATTTAACGGTAGAAAGCCGCTGGCGGTTGCGCGAAGATAGTCGCGAAGTCATCGGCGCGTCGAGGGGAGGCAGAGGCGGGACGCTGCCGGCAGCAACACCATTCGTACCTCCGAAGGATGCCGCATCCTGCGTGTAGGAATCGCCCAGACCCGAGTTGCTGCTCCTTCGTCCCGGTTCTGTCTCACTGTGAGACATCGTCAACCCAAGTCCATGGACTTGGTTGTCCTTCTGCTCATTTAACCGGGTGGTGGATGGGTTCATTGAACTCGTAGTTGAGCCAGAACTAGATCCATCATCCCCTTCAGATGCACGCTCCACCACGTGGCTCTCTCCATGCTCTCTGAACACCCACGAATCCCACAGTATCCAGCCCATAGCCGTCCCGACGCTCCCCCAGCATACAATCGACACGGGGCTCACTCGTCCCTGGACAATGCCAGCAAAACAGCAAACAAAGATCGCCACCGAGCAAACATGCTGAACAATGACTGTAGAATCGGCCACGAGAGGCCAGAAGTCGTATGGCCGCACGCGCGGGTTGCGCTGGAGATGATCAAGGAACGTCTCGGTATCGGTGTAATTATCAGGATCTGTCCAGCGCCGTTAACAGCCATCCTAACCGGAAGTATATCCAACCCATACATGATTGCTTCACCCAGAGAAGCTTCTTCCACGCGCCCTTTCGTCTCCGGCGTCTACTGGTTCCTCGTAATTTTCGGGCCGGGACCGCGTGCGGCGGTCGCAAAGCTGCGACCGAGGCAGCAGTGCCGGCACTCCCATTCAGCCCTCGAATAGACTCATCGTAGGTTGCCGGAGCAGTTCGTGTTCTCACCAATGCAGGCGAATAGTATGCATCTTCAGGGGCAAGCCGGGTGGGATCGGGGAGCGTTCGTTGTTGTCCAGAAGGCTTTATCCCGACCGCTCGATTAGGATGGGTCTCGACGGGGACGGGAGGAGGAACGGGCGGGGGCGAGTCGGACAGAGGAGGCATCGAGCAGTGCAGAATTCATGCTTGGCGCATGGCGACGATGAGGTGGGTGATTCTTTGAACGTGTTGAGAAATATCCCAAAGTAGGTCTTCCGATTGCGTCGCCTCCCCCACGTGGTCATTAGTCATCGCTTCCAGCAATCTACTAAGTTAACTGTATACAGCGAAGCACTGAACATGACAACAATCCGGTAATGCACGCTCAATTGTATTCATTCTTAAAGGTACATTACTCCAATTAGTTAGTCATGACTCTATCATGTTACAACCGGTCTTATTCACAACAACATTGCAACCAAACAATATCCAGGTCAGTGAGGCGAAAGTGATAAAACATGACTGACCTCAACAATCACAAGCCCATCGCGACTCAAGGACTTAGCTTGATCCACAAGCAGAGTAAACTCACCTTCACTGCCCTCAAAGACATACTGCTGTAGAGTCTGGGATTGTATTTGGCATGACAGGATCTTCACCTCCGCCTTTTTATCAAAAAGTTGGAAGAAGATCCGGGCCTTATCGAAGAACTCCTTCCCAGTCCGGCACTCGTCCAACGGAAAGCAGCGAACTGCTCCGGATTTATACGAGAACAACTTGAAAACCACCTTGGCATCCTGAAGAGCAGGTACGCCAGGCTCATTCAATCGGCGCCTTTTAGATACAGGTGTAGGCTCGGGCTCTTCGTCCTCTTCGTCCTCTTCGTCCTCTTCGTCCTCTTCGTCCTCTTCGTCCTCTTCGTCCTCCGAAGACTCTGAAGACCCTGAAGTATCGTCTTCTTCGTCTGACTCTCCCTCTGCCGATGATGACGAAGATGATGTTTCATGTGCATTGTTGGCCCTATGATCATGTGTAGCGACTGGTGGTCCTGATAGGCTCTTTCTCTGTGGCCTCCTTTGCGGTATTTGCATCTGCGACCCTCCCGGGAGACTTCTTCGTTTCTCGCTAGCTCGTGAGGTCGGGGCCTGCGTCTTGTTGTGACGCTTCTCAAGAACTTCAAATGCGGACCACACCTCAGGCTTATAAAGAATGTCGTCTAGGTTATTCGAGAACATCCGCACGGCACAGATTGTAGGATCCCACCCATCGTGAACCCCCGACCAACCGATCAGGTAGGTACCATGTCCCGTGCCGAAAGGAAAGTAAGGAGACACGATCTTCTCAGGCCCTTCAGCAGTATGAAGCACTAGGACATTATAGGCGGTGGGCTTTATGATCGCATACGCGGAGAGGTTCACATGATTTCCCTGACGATCGAAAGTTTTCCATTCCATCTGTTTCGCAGGCCTTTGAGTGTTACAGGGCGGCCGTTTCGTGCCTTTCTCTTTGTGCCATTTTTCTAGTATATCGGTAAGATGCTGGGGTAACGGCTGATCGGACCCAAAGATCGCTTTGGGGTTCACGACGAGGGGTGTTTGCTGTTCGTTAACCGGGGATACTGTCGGCTTGCGCTCTTCTTCGGAGCTGTCCCTGTCGAGGGGAGCCACTCGCCTTGAACTAGAAGAAATGAGCTTAAAGAGGTAGAATAAGCGGAACGGAATGCTGCATACCGATTCACCATATTGATCTTGTTTAGCGCAGTCGCCGAACCAAAACGACGCGTGCGAAAGAATAACCGCCGACTGTGAATGGAAGAGTTGATAGCACGGCCAAGTATTAATTGTTGGATGATAAGTTCAACCACAACTGAACGTGTTGCAATGGTTGATAAGCAGTCTTCCGCTTCGGTCCATACATCGGCAACTTGGTACTGACAACGCGTTAATATGGGGATCCGCGTTTGTCAGTTCCAATAAGCTAAAGATAGGTAAGCTTATCCCGTGTCATACTCCATTCCGATTGGCTGGTTCTTTGACCCGCTGGGACTAGTCGGTTAGCCCCGGCCGAATATACAGGTACCTAGATACCTCCAAGTAGGTGGTAGTAGTACTAGTAGTGTCGCCCTGGGTGTATGCATAATGTGAGATCCTTCAATTCCATCCCATTGAACAAAGCCGAGCTGTCGCACAGTGTAACACCAACAGTTCCTGGATAGCAAACAGAAGTCTCTCCTGTGTAAATATGATCTACGACAGATAAGCCGAACGTTTCAATATTCGGTTGCGTCGCTGCAGTCCATCGATAATTCTTGTCAAGCATTTGTATAGCGGCAATAAACCTATCATCGGAAATTTGGCACAAAATTCCTTGTCAACCAGAGGGGATCAAATTAATAGATCAAACTAGAAATGAAGAAACAAAGAACACCGAAAAAACGGAGAAACACCTCCGGCTTTAGATGGATGATGCTCGTAGTAACCAAGACGAGTGAGAAGGTATTCAAAATATTATTGTACAAATGTAAATCGGTCATTGCAACGTCGCACTGCATAATGTCCCGAAAGATTGGCGTGGTGTATTTGCAGGATATATATTCTTTTGTCTAACATGCACGGGGAACTAAAAGTGGGTATCAGAAGCCCAAGAGATCGGAAGAAGGGCGGATAAACCAAACAACGAAGAAAGTCATGCAAGCTTCCAGTCGCTCTGGAAGGTGGTTCTTGAACTCGTCAACTAGAGCTACTCTTGAGCTCCTGGGGCACGGCGCCGCCGTCGAGACTATTCCTGCGACCCCAGTTGGCTGGCTGTCTGCGTAGGAAGGCCCCGACGGCGCCAATGTAGCCTTCGTGGCGCAGGAAGTAGGCCTGCTTTTCGCCCTTGGACCAGAAACGGATGGCATAGGATAGTGTGTTCATGGTTTGCCGGTGGCCTCGGATGAATGATCCACCGAAGTAGATGTGCTTCACTTGGTGCTTCTCAGACTGAAGATAGGCAATTTGTCCAATGTTGTTACTATATCACGTTAGCTCAACAGAACCACAGTGAGGACGGGAGTCCAGGCTTACCTAATGGCATAAAGAAGACTTCGGCTCATATCCTCAGGCTTAAATGTAACTTCACCATTGGTTTGCCCATCTTCACCGTGGGGTTTGTCTTCTCCGTCCTCTTCCTGCACTTCATTCTTCAATCGAAAGACTTTGCCGAAGGTGCTAGCAATAGCAGTGCTCTTCAGACCAATCCGGCTGTAGTCCATGCCGTAAATATCGCCAACTAGCATGTCTACCCCACTATTGTCACCGGTATCCGCCATCGCTAGCATATCGTCGAAGGTTCGAGCACCAGTCAGGAGCGACATGATGCCCCAGAAGGTACCGCCACCCAAATGGGTACCCCCCACACGCTGGTATTGCCTAGGGCCTGACACTTTGATCATGGATACACCGGAACCGATGTTGACTAATAAATACGGGTAAACGTCCGGTCGGGCCTCGGCAAATTGCATTGGGTCGGTTTCGCTGTAGGTAAAGACTTCGTTCGGTATTTCGGTGATAAAGAAATCGAGTCCTACGGTAAAATCAGTCAGCATGCCCCAAGGGAAGCACAGTGGGTGTGTATGTTCGGTACTCGCGGACGTACCAGTAATAAGGCATTCCATCTCATCCTCGCGGATGATATTCACCTTCAATGTTTCCTTCAGCTTGTCGTAATACTTGAAGGCACCGCCTCCGGTTGCCACAACACATAACTCATCGCTGGAAGGCCCGTGGGCTTTCTGGTATTCTTCTTTCAATTGCTTTATGAATTCGATGCACAGATCTATGCGATGAGTGTCGAAATTGATAAAGTTCAATCGGCCGCCATTGTCCACGGAGTCCAGCTCTCGTGTAAAATAAATCAATTTCGCAAGAGAACCGCCGATCTAGAAAGATCCAACCGCTAAAGTCAGTTGCGCTGGTCACAATCTAGTGATGCGATCGGAACTGCAATTCGATTGCGGGGGGGGTACAGATTATGCGGGGGGCGGGTAAAAAAAGGAACAAGAAAAAAGAGAAACCGGGTCACTCACGTCGACAGCAACATGGCTCACCACTCCAGTATGATGGGGTAGCCGGATATCATGGCCTTCGTAGTGCACACCATCCAATCTCACGGGGCTCTTGGATCGCGGATCTTCGTCGACAATGAAAGCACCCTTGACATTAATTTTCACAGCACCGGGGTTGGTGATAGCCTTTTCTAGCCGGGTGGCGCGCGAA
Source organism: Aspergillus nomiae NRRL 13137 (assembly GCF_001204775.2). Lineage (NCBI taxonomy): Eukaryota > Fungi > Ascomycota > Eurotiomycetes > Eurotiales > Aspergillaceae > Aspergillus > Aspergillus nomiae. Next base: position 8,734 of record NW_015378739.1, read on the forward strand.
GAAGGATTGTGGTTTGTGGACGACATGGTGTATCAATGATATGCAAAAATGGGAGAGAAGGGGGAGGCGGCAAGAAATAAGCAGCTTGAAGGTCACATCCAGAACCGAGGAATGAATGGGTGAACCGCGGTGGTTCAGGGTGACATCTCGGAGTAATGGGATTGCCGTGCTGTTCCCTACGGCGTATATCTCCTTCTGCCCGTTTCCGCTGAGATCGGAAGTGGAACCAAGGTTGCCTTCAGTGTACACTTTACCCGGAGTATGCACGGAGTACATGCGCTATAGCGATTGTAAAAAATGTTCAGGTGGTGATTTAGTACTATCTGAATGGGATCATCTCACGGTCCAGAGTCTTCCGGATGACGTCGTCCATTCATGATCATCATCCTGAGGCATTCATCGTTTCTCATCAGGCACGCCACCCAAATCGGTACTAGTAAGCAGGATCCATCGTCGATAGCAATACAACCTTATTTAGAAGCTGTTACCCGTTTATAAAATAAGCTTGTCTGATTTTCTCTCTCTCTCTCTT
>NW_015378740.1:0-9212 GCF_001204775.2 Aspergillus nomiae NRRL 13137
TTTCAGCTTTTTTTCTTTTTCTTTTTCTTTTCTTTTTATTTTTTTTTCTTTCCCTTGAGTCTTTTTTATTTTTACCTCCTAGTCGGCATAATAATACCGTCGAGAATACTTTAGTACCTTACTAGGTGCCAGGAGTAAACTCCTTAAAAGAATCTTAGCGTCCCTCTCACTATCCGAAAGCGGGATAGTTGCCCTTCCCCACCCTATTCTTATTTGCTTGAAGTGATATTGCCCGATGCCCCGATTGGCGGTAGTTGCTGCATTGCAATGCCACTACTACTAGTAGTAGTTAGTACGGAGTATTCAAGCTGCAATTAAAACCTCCTCCGCACGGTTCGCAGATCCAAATTTCAGGGAACCCCTCCAACCCTGTCATTTGTGGTCGTTATGCTTTGTTAGTAGATGGAGTGAAGACTAATCGCTATCGAGGATTGGAATGAAAGAAATGAAACACCACCTCGAGTCTGGTGGTTATTCAAGGTTCAAGTTCTTCTTAGGTATTGCTTGATTGAGAAGGCCTCGAATAATTCCACAGGATCTAATTAAATTAATTGTGTACTGTGTAATCTGATTGCGGCATCACTTGTTTCAAGGAACCAAGGGACAGGTCCCCAAAGCGGATGGCCCACCTATTATCGTCAATTTTGGAGCTTTAGGAGGGGGTGCGGGAAGCAATTAATTCAACCCTCCTGGGTATCAAACTATGGTTGGTTCCTGCGATCGTAAAGATCCATGATGCTAATGGAGGCTCTGGACCCGGTCTAAGAGTCGTCCCCACCGGACCGCATTGATACACTTCCGTGAGCTTTCGAGTCAGTTCGTTGATCCAGCCATAAAAGCACCCCCTTATTATTATAGAATTAGTTCCTCCCAAGGGGCAGCCTTAGATGGCTCATCCTAAATTCTAGTCTATGCAAGTAAACACGCGGAGAGATATATCTTTAACGGCCTGTTTCTTCTTATTTCTATACACCTATGGATATATCAATATACATGTTACCGTTGTTCCACGAATAGCTTAAAGATATATCCATCTCTCTCCACTATGTTCGGAGTTTAACTAAATGGATCTGCCTCCAACAACAGAGTACACCTACTACTACCAAGTGCCGAAGGATGGCAGTAAGGATAATAGCCGTAGCGTCAAAGTGAAACATACTGTCGACCAAATGTGTCTCTGATCCTTCCTTCTCCTCACCTCGCCGAGTGTATCATGGTTAGTATACGTCAGCTCGCAACAAGCTTCTGTCTTGGAATCATTTCCATGAATAGCTACCTATTGAACCTTTCGGGGCTTCGATGGCCACCTGAAGGTAACTGGATGCACGTGCTCTACTATGTCACAGCTCCGCATTGATTTCAAGGATTGTCTTACATATACAGACCCGCGTTCCTGACATCCTGTTATACTCGCAGACTGTAAACAATAATCTCAGTCTGCTTGGAGATGACTTTCTTCTTTCTTTTGCCTTCTGGACTGATCATTAACCCAACCAATAGGCAGATGTACAAAATATTAATGATATATAATAAAAGAAAGTAAGAAGTAAAATTTAGCAAAAAAAAAAGAAAAGGCCGGGCGTTACCAGTACTTCTATACAGTATCGTGGAACAAGTTGAGGTGACATCTGGTGCCCTGAAAGATCCACTGATTAATAGCACTAGTCTTGGCATGTTTTGATGATGGCGGACCGTCGAAGACAAGAAGCCACTCTTGAACAACCTAACTGTGGCTTGGCAAGAAAATGCACCACCACCATAGCCGCCCAACAATTCCCAAAAGAATATAGCTTCGTTCTATGTCATTCTAAAGCCTAGAAGCATACACGGCTTTTGAGTATCCGAATTGACGCCTGCTTTTGAGTCAGTCGCCTCAGGTGACCATTCAAACGTCTCATCCCAACTTAGATATGCGGTGACCGCACGTCCCACTGAGAAACTACCTGTCCGCTATGGACGCCTACCCTGAGGATTATGTCGCCCACAACCTTCCTTTCGTCCTACTCTCTGGCCTTGAACCAGAATCCGAAGATGGTCTGGGATCAAGCTGCACTGATTATCCCCTCCTCCACGAGAAGGGCGTCCATATATACTCGGATCTTCCGCCATTGGGCGGTTCGACGGCGGAAGAATTGCGGGAGATACTTCTGGCGGAAGATGCGTCGCGAACTCCATGGGAAGCTAGGGAGAATGCTCTAGTGGAATCTGCCGGAATTGAGTATAAAATCAAGAGCGTTGGACGGGTATGTCGTTGTACACCATTCCAGGAAACCGACCTCTCGCTACATATCGGACTATTTTCGAGTCTAGTTGCCCAGCGGAGAATCTACTCCAAGATTCATAACACTCGTTTCTTTCCTTCTTCTAGTTTTTGATTCATCACTTTGCTTGAAGCTTAAGGAGCGTTTTGCTAACGTGTCGCAGTCTTATAGACTTCCCCCGCGCAAAGCTGATCCCCCACCTGTATCTCCTCCCATGAGCCCCACCAGCCAGGACAATGACATATCGCATGCGCCATACTTTGTACTTCACTCTCCAATATCTCCACTGACGCCTAGTTCGCCGACGTTTTCAGATGGCTTACTCACACCCCTATGGGTTACAAAACACCAAAACCTTGTCCCTGCCGCTGTGATCAACTTCTTTCCCTTTTGCCTAGATCCAAATATGAGTTCATTGCGCGACAATCAACTAAAGATAGAAATCAATGGACTGAAGAAGGACTGGTCCTCATCGGGATATAAGACGCGATTTATCGTTGTTCTCCTTTCGGAGGAAAGTAATGGTGCTTTCACTGGGGATGTCGATGACCGGGTGACCGGCATTCGCAGAGCGACAAATCTGGACCAGAAGTCTATCTTTCTTCTCCCACCTGACGCAACACCCGACGAACTAAAAGAGTTTGGGAAGTCCCTTCTAACACTACTTCAACCGTCGCTGATGGAATACTATCGGGATTTGTCTAAACACGCAAGACGGAAACGAAACCGGAGTAGTATTCCTCCCCCGACGGCTCCACCGACAACGGGGACATCGCAAACCTTATCTCTTCAAGGGTGGAATGTCCGGTACGAATTCAAAATGGGGATCTTTGCAGAATTCAGGCAGGAGATAGATGCAGCTCTTCGGAACTACGAAAGTGCATACGAGACTTTGTTTGGGCAGGAAGTCTTCGAGAATATTGCTGGCTGGAGCCCGAGGTTCAATGATGCACGCCTTCTGGCAGATACCTTAGCCATACGGATTATTCGTTGTTTGCTCTGGACGGGACAAACCGCTGCAGCCGTACGGTCTTGGGTGGAACATCGAAGTCGGTCACAAGATATCATCAACCGGAGAGGTAAAGGCACAAGGAACTATGGTTGGGAGGCTTGGGAAGCCAGATGGTCAATGGTAATGGCACAACTGATTCGTCAAGCCGAGATTCCATACTTCACCTCAGTAGGCATCACACAGAATCAGTTTAACGAACAATATTCAATCTTCATCCCCCGTGAAAAGACGGTCCCTCCCGGAGATGTGTCCTGTCCGTGGGAACAACTACACCACGAAGGCTATTGGCTGTATCGATCAGCAAAGCATACAATGTACCGACGGGATCTAGCAGAGCAGATTCCGGATGAGGACAGAATACCACCTGGGCAGTCTCCTGCTTCGCAGATAGCGAGCAAGTCCTACCTATATGACACATACTTGGCACCGGAGACTCATGTTGAAGCACCCCAATCAGGGGTGGCGGGATTCAATCATTCCGCCCTAATTCTGACAGCATTGAATGCCGCACTAGATGAATTTTCCAAGCGTGACCAGGTGCGAAAGACCGAGTGCCTGAGGTTGGAGATAGCGGAGGAACACATGCGGGCAGGTTCCTGGACCGAAGCCTACAATATACTTCAGCCACTTTGGCCTAACATCACTTGGCGGCATTCGGGCTGGTGGCAGCTTATGGAAAGATTCGGATGGGCTTTGAGGGAGTGTGCTGTACGAGTACAAGATAGCGAAACAATTTTACGAGTGGATTGGGAGCTACTCAACAGCGGTAAGGCGTGTTTTCGACTCTAGTTGCTTTGCAATATACCTCCTGTCGTACCTTTCATAACCGGAAACTTGTTTTCTAACACTTGCTTGTTGCCAGCATTTCAACCAAAATCCGACTGGTGTTACGATATCCACGGAAGCCTTGAGGATATTACACCAGTTACACCCAAACCCTCTGTTGTTCTCAGAGCGGAGGATATTATATCGAGTGGTGAGTGTGCCCAGAGTAATAGTTCACGATAATGACTTACGATGGCATGGTTTTCCTTTCGCACTAGTCACGGCGTCTTTTATTTTCGAGAGACCCGAGGGAAATGTTGGCGAGCCATTGCATGGCCAGCTCGTCATAACATCATGCGCGCAACGATCATCAAGCCCTATAAGACTTTCTGAGATCAAAATCGCTTTCGAAGGCTGCCTGCGTCCAATAAAGTTACAGTCAAGCCAGGTAGCTGAAACGGACGCAACGACTCCTTGCACAATATCGTCGCCGTTACTACGAGAGCCAAGCACATCAAGTGATACGGCATCCCTCCAGTCACCGACTAGTTTCTTAACACCACTCATTGGAACTGCCGATCTGACCATTGGCCCTTCTCAAACAAAAGTCTTCAACGTGGCCTGTATCCCTCGAGAAGCCGGGGAGTCTCGAGTGGCTTCGATCACACTTTTGATTGAAGAAAATAAATTCGACCTGACTTGTGCCATGACAGACCTGACCCAACGTGAATCTTTCTGGTGGAAACAAACCAACAACGGTGTGGCTCGAAGGAGGGTAGGCAAGAGTCGAGACACTGGCAGATGTAGGATAAAGCCTAAACCGCCCAAGATACGTATCACAACTCCCAACCTGATGGATACTTACTACACGAATGAACGCATTGTCCTCAAGGTTGGAATCCACAATGAGGAGGATGAGGCTGCGGAAGTTACAGCCGAGGCTAGGCTTTTTGGTCGACCAGAATCGGCAGCTAAGGTCTTATGGCTTGACGAGGAGGACTCGCCAGGGATACAGGGCTCCGAGAGGAGCACCCCAGTGGAAGGCATTTCTCATTTCATCAAGCGGCCTCTTGGGATATTGGAGACTTCCTCCCACCGGGAACTGGAAATTGTCCTCACGGATACACACGATGCTTCTGATTACGAGCTTGAAATTTCATCTGTATACAATCTCATATCTGATACCCAGACTCCCATCATCGCAACCTTGAGAGTGAAAATACCAATAATACGACCATTCGAGGCCAACTACGATTTCATGCCACGTCTCCATCCTCAACCATGGCCAGATTTTTTTACTGTCGATGATGCATTGCTTGGAAATGACTCAACACCGAAAATTGGGGGCTTGCAGCAGCGGTGGTGCCTCAACTCAAAAGTCGTTTCTTTTGCGCTGACGCCGCTTGTCATTGAAAAAATATCACTGGTGCTAGTTGGAGTTGGTGGAGGTGCCACCTGCCACATCGGCCCTGAAGCGATCGTTAGTCCAGGCGGGCCGGAGATCAAATTAGAGGAGCTTCGCGAATCCAATTTTGTGGTGGATATCCACAAGGAAATTCTAGGCGACCGACGACCTACAGCGCTGAATCTCGCTCTCGAGATTCAATGGCGACGAAGCGCAACCGATGAGAGTGAATCGGCCCTGAGCAGCAACGGTACGACTATATCCACACTTGCGGTTCCTCGCTTTGTCATTCCTGGAGGAGAACCACGTGTGCTTGCCTCGGCAATGGCCTCCCAGATACGTTCAGGATTGATTCACTTAGACTACACCATCGAGAATCCGTCGATGCACTTCCTTACCTTCAACTTAACTATGGAAGCCAGCGAAAACTTCGCCTTTAGTGGCCCAAAAACGCTGGTGGTTCAGCTGGTGCCTTTGAGCCGACACACGGTTCGGTACAACCTACTGGCATCTAGACGGGGGCTATGGATACAACCACAACTGGTCGTGGTGGATACATACTTCAACAAAACCCTTCGGGTGCTCGCCACAGAGGACATGCGGTCGGACAAGAAGGGGCCCTTAGTATGGGTTGATGCTGATGACTAAATTGTAGCTGCTATGATTGCCTTTTGTGTTTTGTTGGTGTAGATGGCGATGATGGCTGCATGTCTTATGTGATTTAGATGGTATCGTTTGAGCGACCATAGTGCGATAGATATCGAATGTCTTTATAATAATAGACTGGGCTACTAGCCCTATAGCTACGACACGTAGCATCCCGATCCTGTGGAATGTTCCCATAATAGTTTACATCTACGGAAAATTGTGAGATTTTCATGACAGCACCTTCACTTGGAGAAATATAGCCCACTGTGACTGCATGAATCAGTCTCCTTCGAATTTTACGGGTGCGTTTAAAGAGGTAAAACCATAGGACTTAGCTGGCAGCAATGTAGCGATCCAAGTCTGAGTTGGTTCTGTGATGGTTGGGGTTCACTTCTGACATCAATCTGCCCCCCAAACCTACAGACACCACCTTCACTTACCCAGCTGAAAATGTCGTCAACTGGTCCGCAATAAGCAAGAGGCTAAATATGACTCTAGGGGGCTAGAGGGCTTGTAGATATCTTTTGTTATTTCGTCCAGGGGTGGAATAAATCAATCACGAGGACATCTTGAGGTTAAAATGATGATGATATCTCCCTATGGCCGGAGGGAGAATATTGGAATGAGGCTCTTTTGACCTCTAGAGAAACATACTAATTGTATCCAAGTCAAATCCGTCTAGGATGTTGACTAGTCCCACAGGATATGGAGGATCTCCTGTATGCTGGCCATTATGTATAGTAGTTACATTGCTTGAGTACTTGGTAGGACTAACGTCAAGCTCGTATGTTATTATATTTATGGGCCATATACATAAGATTGACTGGAAGGAGAGGTTGAGTATTCAAGAAAGCCAACTTTACATACTATCGTAGATCAGCCCAGACCTTTTGATTAGTGGTACCTCGCACGCCCAATCAGCCTGATCCATTCATCTCACTTTGCGTCTTCGATGTAGCTGACACTGCGCTTTAGTTTGGGTTAGTAGCGAATTAAAAAAAAGAAAAGGCCGTAGATACTAAAGGACCGTAAAACTATCGCTTATAGTGATAGATTTGCCCTTAGTATTGTTCCTTTGAAAGTGTACAATGAGAAGCCCCGTTCAAAGAACCAACCCTAAATCACTTGACTCCCCCAACTTATAAGGTAGCCAAAATGCCCCAAGGGTCAGCCAAATCAACTAATTCATACAAAAGTTCACAGCAGTGATACCATTCATTAGTGACTTGACGTGTCAATCTGTTGGGGGCTGACATTTGGGAAATGAGTTTTCCTTATGTCATTTATTCTTGAACCCTGTCTTAGTGCTTATTTTTCGCATCCGCCTTTCTACCTCTCCTCCTCTTCCCTCCCCACGTCCATTGTTTAGGGCCTACTAAAGCCCGGGTGTGATCTCTCTCGAATAGTAACTATTAGCCTCCGCCCTGGACAAGAATAAACATCGAAAAAAGAGAGGATGGTATCCGATCAGGATCCCGAGATCTCAACGCCACTCTTAGGAACCCATCCAACCGGAGCGCATGTCGAGTACAAGCACCAGCACAAGCGATGGATCCTATTTCTCTTATGCACGGTAATTGTCACACTTGACTTTGGCACTTTCCTCTCCCTTGCTCCACAGACTCAGATTATGGAATCAATCATCTGTCGCAGGTTTCATCCAGGACTGTTTATCGACCTCCCACATGGGCAGTTCTTGTCAGATGATACACCCTGCAAATCTGTAGATGTACAGGGGGAGCTGGCATTGATCAGTGGATGGAAAGATACATTGGACCAGATCCCGGGAATCATCCTTGCCCTGCCATTGGGCTTCCTGTTGGATCGCATTGGCCGCAAGCCTGTTGCGATGCTAAGTATGAGCGGACTCCTCATGGAGGAGATCGCGATCCGCATCATCTGTATGTCGTGACGACACTTAGCATAGCATGTGTGTCCTCTGACTAACTACCCAAGGCTTATACAGTGAAGCAATTCCCCCTCGAGCCATCTGGCTCACGCCTTTATTTCAATTATGTGGTGGTGGTTCTCAAATAGCCAGCTCTGTGGCCTTCACCGTTGTCACAGATATCTTTCCCGCAGAACAGCGGTATAGAGATGCCCCTCCCCCTCCTTATTTGTAATGGATATACTAATTTCTATGCATTGTCCAGTGCAAACATATTCTTCGTGCTCTTTGCGGCTGTCCTACTTGCGAGATCCTTGCAACACCTCTGAGTGCTTGGCTTATGTCCTGGTCGCCGTGGCTTCCATTCCTGCTCGGCTGGCTCTGTGAAGGTTGCGGCTTACTGGCAGCCATACTTATCCCGGAGACTCTGCCGAAGGCGCCAAACGAATTGGAATCTGAATCGGCAGATGAGGAGTGTGATCGGCTTGACCGTCCACCCACCTCGCCTAAATGGAAAGGGTCCCTCTATAGTGCCGGGTCCCATATCATGAGCTTAACTGCATTTGTCTGGGGAAATTTCAACACGGTGGCTATTTCAATTGCATTCCTGGCGGCTAGTGTTGGAGGGCAGGCCCTCCAGTTGATCATCCAATATGCTTCCAAGCGCTACTCATGGACAATGGCAAAGGTGCGATGCTGCGGACGAAGGGCCGAATGTAGTCACTGACACATCATGTCTAGGCAAGCTTTCTCATCTCTCTAAAAGGAATGATTGATCTCGTCGTCTTGCTTCTATTGCTACCAACTATCTCCCATTATCTGAACCGGTACCTTTCTCCGGCTGTCAGAGATCTTCGAATAACACAGGCAAGTGCAGCTATTCTAGCAGTTGGGTTCGGCATCATGGCAGTGGCCGATCAACCAGTGCTGTTCGCCGTTGGTGTATCCATTCTGGCCTTAGGCTGGGGTTTCTATTCCACCCTCCGCAATGTGGCCACAACATTGGTTGCGGAGTCTCAAATCGGGACACTCAATACCACAATCGCTCTTGTCCAGGGGATTGGGAGCATGATTGCTGGACCGTTGCTCGCCAATGCATTTCGAAAAGGTATGACGCTGGGTGGTACCTGGATGGGCTTACCATACATGGTGGGTGCTATGCTGTTTTTGTTGGCAGGACTGGCTGCGTCTAGCGTACGGACACCTCAATAAATTCACCTTATTACCCCAAAT
>NW_015378741.1:0-9179 GCF_001204775.2 Aspergillus nomiae NRRL 13137
CAAAAGTCAAAGAGAGAGAGAAAAAAAAAAGGAAAGAGAGAGGAGAGCCGAACGAAGATACGAGGGAGCCAATCACGGGGTAATCCTCGAACCAACACCTCCCACTAATACTCCATACATGCAGCTGAATCCCAACTTCTGCTGTGATTGATCATTATTATTATCCTTAACAACCGTACCGGTTGTTATACGCCTATCTGCCAAATCTTATGCTACATATCGGTGGCCTGAAATACTACTTGTGATCAGATATATTTGTCTGGTGGTGGTGGTGGTTCTGAAGTTTCCAAAAATCATTGGATTAGGGCTCCAGCTACTTCTCCGACTAGTCATGGTAGTGATTAAAAATCAACCCTCGTACCCAGTGTTAGGGTTGTTGAAGATGCTCGATGTGACCCGAGAATGGTCCACGTTGAGTCTGGCCTTCATCTTCTCCTGAATCCTCCTTTCTCTTCTAACCCAAATAGATTGGTTTAAAATGAATTACAGGTCAATATTTCCGGATCATCGTGGCGCTGGGGAATGAAGATCCAGCAACCATGGCTCTGCTGGTGGTCTCGCGATGCAGTGGAATCACACCAACAGAAAGCCGTTGAAGTGTATTTGGGCCTGATCCCTGTCGCTCTAACTTTTAGTCGGCCCAGTGGTACCGTTCGAATTGACTACTAACGAATGGAGTAAGGGTGTAATAAAAATAATCTGTCTGTCAGGCATACTTTCCCCCAACTTTGCGCCTCAGCCGCACCAGTCAATACGGGTCTTGTCTGTTGGTTTTCCAGTGGATTATACACCCATGCTTGTTTCCCTTCAATCAGATCCCTGGCTTCTCACGCCGCATGGCAACTGTATAAAAAAGGAAAAAGGAAAAAGGAAAAAAAAAAAAAAAAGAAACAAAAGAAGAAGAAAAGAAAAAAGAACTAAAATAACATGAGTCCAATTCAGTAAACGCAGAAAATATTAAGTTACTGTTCCAGGATTGTATTTTTATCCATATGATTTTGACTCATTTGAATTTAATATCATTTTCAATTTTTTTTTTCTTTTCCCTGTTTATGATTTTTAATTTCTTTTCTTTTTTATCCTCTTAATTCCTGGTTAGCTCCGTAAGTGGATGCATGTCTTCTTGAGGCTTTTCATTTACATAGCCATCATGTTCTCCGGTTTATTTAATTTCTTTTGCCCTTTGGTATGATCATCCTGCAGACCGATCAGCACTTGTTCGCTTACCCTATCTATTTGTGATTGTGCTTGCTATGTTTAATGACAATCCTATTATTCTCCCAAAGAACACACCCCTCGGTTTAATTTAATTCATTCGTCTTATGAAAAAGACTAATTATAATTGATATTCATATTTATTGATTTTTTTTATTTTATTTTTCATTTTTTTTTTATTACCGTCATCGCCCGTGCAAGGGTCTGCAGCAGATCTCTGGCGACACCATCTGACTCGGTACCTCGCATATTCCACTCTGACGGTTCTATATCAGTTCCTCAGCATCCTCAGCACTCTACTGCCATCATTCCGACTGTTTCAGATTGTCTCTCCTCGTCTCCCCTGGATCTCACTGCATCAATTTGACTTGCATATGCGAGGCATTTTTTTATTTTTATTTTTATTTTTCGTCGGACCGTCTGATCTCATCCATTTCCGCCCTATAAAATTATTTCTATACTAGACAATATACGAACCTGCATCACAGCCCACCACCATCCCCACACGCCCCCATACCACACCGTCTTCTGTTTCTGACAGGCACCTGAGTCGTTGCATCATGGCTAGAGGATCTGCCCCAGGAACCGAAACTATATCTTCTCCCCACTCGCCTATCCATCTGTCAACAGTCCTCAACTCTCCACGCACTTCCTCAACAGCAATGACTTCTGCCCCTTCCACTTCTCGAGCACAGAACAAGTCTTCATCTAAGAAGACTACCACCACAATGCGCCGGACCAACACTCAAGCAGAGATTCCTCTTCCAATCACCTATACCCCAACTACCCATCGCATCAGTAAAGCGAAGAAGGGTAAACGGGTACACGCCTGCGAGTTCCCAGGATGCAACAAGGTCCGTCGACCCCTACATTCAAACGATTAACTCCGACTAACCTCCACCTAGGTCTTCACCAGAGCGGAACATAGACGGCGACATGAACTCAACCACAACCCTGAGGCAGTGTTCCGTTGCACCCACCCGGGATGCAAAAAGGCGTTTCACCGTCCTGACTTACTGGCACGCCACGTAGAAAGACAGTGAGTCTGACTTGATCTTGAGTATCGGTTGAGTACCGGCTAATGAACGATGTTCCAGTGAAATTGAGACTCAGATGAACAACGCGCAATGGGGACGACAGAGTCACATCCCAATGGTATCTGAATCTCATTACTTGCCCAAGGCCGCACCCATTGATCCCACTGCGGGCCACTATCTTGCTGCAACTCAACCAACGACTTCTATGTCAATTGGATCCCTCGTGGCACCGCCTATTCACCCAGACCTAGCAAGCGACAGTGGTCTCATGTGGATGGGGATGAACATGCCGTCGGAGCACCAAACGCCCCTCTACCCCCCGCACCACATTCATGAATCTATCGAGGACAGCCAATTTTATTCGAGCCCTGAGGCTTGTCCTTCTCCTTGTTCAGACGGTGCAACGCTATCTATCCCGTCTCACCCTCGGTCATCTGTGGCTTCGACGCCTACAGCGGTTTGCGACCAATACCCGGAACCCATCATCGACAGCGAGTTATCATCCTCACCAATGCCCATGCATGCAAGCTTGCGGTGCTGGGACCAATCAGAAGGGCCATTGGCCACGCCAAGCTATGCGCCTGTCCCTCTGAACGATGTAAGCCAACCCCAGTCTATAACACCAACAATAGAAAGCTGACTAGCAAGCAGCCCTTCCACTGCCAATACCCATCGCCAACCTGGCCAGCCGCACACCATTTCAACTATGATGAGCCCGCGCTTCCATCTGGGACACAGTTCCCTCCTCCAGTGTCCTGGAAGTCATTCACGATTTGAGGCCAATGCAGAAACTTACGATGACCATAAACCAATCGCACACGCTACCATTGAGACACATTGACGCAAAACCGCCCCAATCTTGATTTTACTGTACGATTTTTCCTGCTACTCGCTGCCGTGCACATTATACCACGGACAAGCGAGACGGGCGTTTTTTGGAGGAAACCCAAGGGACCACCGGAACGGATTGCACGTCATTTCTCCTGCTGTACCACCAGTAAAAAAAAAAAAAAAAAAAAAACGATTCCCGAGAAACGATCACGGTTACACAAGCCGTTATCACTCAGGACGACTTTCCAGGCCAAATTAAGATGGACCCCACGAGATCCAGGACTTACTCCCGGGATTCTAAAAATGGATCCGAGGAACATTTCGATTCCACCCGCGGCCTGCTACTGTGTTACAGAACCAGCACGATTTTCTTTTCTCCTTCTTCTTCTTCTGCGCCATCCCTGATGGCCTTCATAGGGCGGCGGCGCAACTTTGGAAAACATAAACGGGTTCTTTTTTTTGGAGGGAGGGAACGTATTTCCTTTGTCACGGCCGGAATTTCCTTTGTTCTTCTTTTCTTTTTTTCCTATGTGCTGGACATTCTCCTTATCTTATGAATTGATGTATTTCTATACCCCAGGCTGATTGGCATAGTATATATTGCTGCTCTGCCCTTTTTATTTCAAACCAAATATATCTAGACTTTTGGTCCACTTTGAAATCTACCTCTTCTACTCGATCATAGTTACCATCCTGCATCTTCCATACAATGTGTAAATATAGTAATATCCTACCTCAAACCCACGGTGTAACAGTAGCACCCAAATACGAGATCTCCCCCAGTGAAACCCAAACTCGAGTCTAATGCAACATCCACAAAACACAGAACCACATATACAATGTGTGTACGTACGTACGTACGTACATACTCACCCTCGATCACTGAGGCGGGGGGGGAGGAAACGATCTCCTCCTCGCGAGATAGACCTAAGCTCCATAGCCCCAATCCTTCCGAACTCAATACCAACCACCTCTGTTCCAACAACACAGCCTCCCCGATGCAGAATCTATTTCCGGATCGGATACGCCTGAAGGATCATTAGCCAGGTTTCCCCCCCGAGCTTAATGCTAGATTGCCTTTTTGGCATGCGGGGTTCTTGGGTGGGTTGGGAATTCGGCTGGGGAGTTGCGTTTGTTTCGTGCTATTTCTGGGAGATTTGGGGTTGTTTGGTATTTGTAGGGTTGGGGTTGCTCTTTTTTGATGCGGTTGAAGGGTTGATTGATGTAGATGTATGTACGATGGATGCTTGTGATAGAAAATCAATTGCTAGCTATGCGATGCGAAACTTGAAACAAACCCTTCGACGTCTGAGTCACTTGTGTAAGTCGCTCTGGGATGGAATCACTCTCCAGCACCATCCACACCAGCTTCGATGTTGCCCAGCCTCTTCACGTGCCAAATATTGGCCTGTTTCTCTCTCATCCTCGTGTTCAACGACACAGGCCCCCACCATAACCCGTTTCTTGGCTTTATGTTTGACCACACCTCCAATTCCGATGATCTCTTGTCGGAAATACCCGGGCTCTTCTTCTTCACGGCTGTCCCGACGGTCGTTCGGATGATTATGTGATTCCATATTTCCATATCCAGTTCCGTGTGGACTGCCTGAAGACCCGTCTGCTTCGCATTCTACTTCGAGCTCGATTTCTTGAGCCGCCAAGCAAGTTTCTCCACGACCGCATTTGACGCCCTGACAGCCCTCACCAATACCAGTGCCTAGCCCTCCCAGGTAGGTACTGTATCTGGTCCGCCATGTCCATACGCGGCGGTACGTTGTGTCACTGTTGCGTACGAACATTCCGCACTGATGACAGAGCCAGACGGAGTCTGCACAGGAACAAGGAGTACGCTGAAAAGCTTCAGTTGTAAAGCTAGGCTGCTCGGATGACAAAGGCTGGGTATCATAGGCAGATAGGCTCGGAGGAGACAAGGCAAGAAGATCGGCTAGCGGGGCTGTCTGACAGGCGTTGCAGAGACGACGGATGCGGTTCTTCAGCATATTGCTGGTTGGTGGTTTGGCTGTGCAATTCTAGACAGGGCTGTTAGTATTGCTATGCTTTTGGCAATTCATTCTAATCAACGTACGCGACAAACCACTTTGGAGCATCGCCGACACTCGCCAACCATGTCTCGAGCACATTTGGCAACTTTGCCGGCAGTTAGACGCCCAGAGCCCCTGGCCTCTTTGCTCAGAAGTCGGATCACGGACTTGACGCTGTCGGGGATCGGGGTACCGCTACGTAGTAGGTCTGACAGCGTCTCGATGTATTCATTCTCGCAGCGTAGGGTTTGCTTGACTAGTTGGTGGCGGTAGGGTACCAGGTTCGCATGGAATTGGCGGCATGTCCGAGATAGGGCGTGCAGCGTGTTGAGATCCACTGATCGGGCGATCTCTTTAACGATCCTGAATCTTCTAGTCAGCACCACAATACCGAACCAGACACAACGTGACCTGGTTCACTAGTGTTGCGTACGGATAACAGCCCAAAGCAGCGGAGAAGGCATTTTGATTTAGATTTTGTTCTTCCAATTGAGACTGTGAAGCATCGCGTGTTGGGTCGGTGGAAATATCATCGTCAGTAGGCAGCTTTGCGGACTGTGGAGCTCCGACAACCATCAACTTGGACAATGTCGACTTCCCCGGTTCAGCGAAGAGATGCGGCAAAGCATCGGGCCCATGCGAGAACTGATTCTTGCTGAATGTATCATGGTCCAAGTCCACGAATACCACCATGGTGTTGTGCTGAGCAAGTAAAGAAAAGATCTAGATCCGCACTGCTGATGGGAGCAGAAGAGCTAGTAGAAGCAGCGCAAAGTTAACAAAGCGAATACTAGCCAAAATGCTTAAGGATGCAACAGAGAACCTGAGCTTCTCTTGCCTTTAAAGCTAAATTATGAATTTAAATAAGATACTGCTACGCGGTGATGGGAAAGCAGTGGATGACGCAGTTGCTCTCCGTCTTCGGTGCGGGAACAGAGGTGGTTCGTCTCGGCGATTGAGATGCCGATGAGAAAAGTCTGGGTCGGATGCTTCTTTTCGCGTCTATCCTGCCTGTTTTGGACTGTACCTGAACAGAATTCCAGGGGACAGTGGATAAGCTCCAAAGTTTCCTCCACCGGCTTGTAGTGTAGTTCTTTAGACAATATCTTATCGATCGATCAGTGACATTAATCTTTCGGGATCACGCGCGTGCATCTGACGGGTTGGGGTCACGAGGCGGCGCTTTCCTTGATTTGGAGACATCTACTCCACCTTCCAGGTTAGGAAGGTCACAACTGAAGGCGCATTTTCTCCGAATCCTCGGAAAGAGTCCTTCTCTTTCAGTCTATTTCTCGCCCTCTCCAACAGAGTCATGTTGTTCATATCTCGAGCCATATCCAAATGATGGTCAATGCCATGGTCATCGATGTGCTTCAGTGCCTTGTCATATGGGCTGACCTCGTCTTTCTAGCCTATCAACGACCCCAACCGCGCACTTAACCGATAAGATACGATGACTCCAACTATACGGTGCTTTCCGAGGACAGGCCGGCGGGGTAAAGGAAACTACTAATATGGGGAAGCCTATAACTTATATCTCGGCCGAGGGCCCCTCGACCGTACTAAAGCAACACGAGCTGCTTTCCCTTTCGCGCTGTGTATCCTTTCTATGGGTAAGACCTCGTTTCACGACGACCGCAGAAGCAATTAGTTCAATCCAAAATGCCCCTCAACTCGAAAGCCATCTACTCTAGACTGAACCACGACTTCGTCCCATTCAAGAGTCGGAGAAGTACTGTGCATAGCACAAATGGAATCGTAACATGTACCCAGCCTTTGGCAGCTGCTGCGGGCCAAAGAATTCTGCAACAGGGAGGAAATGCTGCAGTACGTTTTTATACTCAATTCTTCTTCCGTCTGGAGCATGCTAACGGCCAACTAAGGATGCTGCCGTAGCTGTGGGTACGTAATATTAATCTCATCGGTCTAATGAAAAGAAGCTGATATATTATGACCGATAGCCGCTGCATTGAACGTCACCGAACCCTCATCGACGGGTATTGGAGGTGATATGTTCTGTCTCTTCTATGAGGCCAAAACGAAAAAAGTTCACTCCCTAAATGGATCTGGGCGGTACCCTGCAAATGTTACGCTAGAGAAAATTCGGAGTGACCTGAACGTCGGCCTAAATGATGCTGGAACCATTCCTATGAAGAGCGTTCATGCGGTGACGACTCCCGGCGCAGCTGCAGGGTGGGTTGACACCATAGAGAAATTTGGAAGTGGTAAACTGTCTTTGGAGCAGATCTTACTTCCAGCTATTGAACTTGGCGAGAATGGTTTTCCTGTATCCGAATTATCGTCCTTTTTTGTAAGTGAAAGACTTCTTTGGTCACTGAACTTTGTCACCCGAGACAGGGAATGCCATATTATCGCAGAATATGGACTGATGGCCAATAAATGACAGTGGCGAGAAGGTGAAGATCTCCTTCGAGAGGCATCTCCGAATTCACATGAGATGCTCAAGCCAGACCAGGAGGCTAAAGATGGGGTCAGAGCCCCTCTTCCTGGTGAAATCTTGAAAAACCCTACGCTGGCCCAGACCTTCCGATCGCTTGCAGCAAATGGCAAGAAGGGATTTTATGAAGGGCGAGTTGCAGAGGAGCTAGTGAGAGTTGTGCAAGATCTGGGAGGCTACCTTACTCTAGATGATCTGAAATATCATGCCGAAACTGGGACCCAGGAGACGGAGGCAATCTCCCTTAAGTTCATCGGACAGAGCATTGCTGAGAAGCAGGGTGCAGGAACGGATGGTGAAGACAACCAAGGAGTGGAGATTTGGGAGCACCCACCAAATGGACAGGGAATCGTTGCTCTCATGGCGTTGGGAATCCTTGAGGAACTTGAGAAAATGGGCAAGATTCCGAAGTTCACGGAGGACCAGCATAACTCTGCTGAATATCTCCATGCAATTATCGAAAGTCTGCGTATAGCGTTCGCTGATGCCTCTTGGTGGGTCACGGACCCCGATGTCGAGAAGGTACCGACCAGCGAACTTATCTCCCCAGCCTACTTGGCCGAGAGGGCAAAACTGTTCAATCCGGATAAGGCGACTGATATCCTTGACCACGGCAGCCCAGCCCACAACCATTGCGATACTGTCTACTTTGCAGTGACAGATAAGGAGGGTAACGGCATCTCATTTATCAATAGTAACTACGCCGGATTTGGCTCGGGCATCATCCCCAAGGGTTGTGGGTTTACGTTGCAAAACCGAGGAGCCAATTTCTCTCTTGTGCCGGGCCATCCAAATGCTCTGGCTCCGCGGAAACGGCCTTACCATACCATTATTCCTGCCATGATCACCAACGTCTCTGATGGATCTCTACACTCAGTATATGGTGTCATGGGTGGCTTTATGCAGCCCCAGGGTCATGTTCAGGTGCTACTCAACATGCTTGCATTCAACTATCACCCGCAGGCGGCATTGGACGCCCCGAGGATTTGTATTGCTGCTGGTTCTCCGGAGCTAGGAAAACCTGTAGATCGCAGTGTCTATATAGAGGAAGGAATCAGCGACGAGGCTGTCGAGGGCCTGAAGCGTCTCGGTCACCAAGTAAAGGTACTGAGCGGATGGGAGAGAGGCATGTTCGGTAGGGGACAGATTATTCGCTGTCACCACGACGATGGGCAATTGATTTACAGCGCAGGAAGCGACCAGAGAGGAGATGGAATGGCCATCCCGGTGCTGTGATGTATTGTTATCAGTGGCAGTCTAAGTCGCAAAATACCAAACTTACATCAGTTATTTTCCAGGAACCTTCTGAAAAAACTAGTGAGAGCACAGCGGAGTCTCTTTCCGTCTCTACAACCCGTGTAAGCGTAAGCCAGGGCAAGTGAAGCGAGAGAACGTGAGCCAAAATTAAAAGCACGTCATAACCTAGGCGGTGGGGTGAGATAGGAACTAGTAATCTAGGAATGATGATGGTTGGTTAAAATGCAAATGTACTATTTGTTTGTCTCTTTGGGATTGCCCTCGCCATTATCATCACTACTCAAGCTATGCCGGTTCGACAGAGGCTAGCTACATTTATTATAATTCTCAGCGGACTCG